>NC_137110.1:37945816-38030816 GCF_949357685.1 Gobio gobio | reverse complement strand
AGCAGTCCAGGAGGTTTCTGACTCTAGAACCCATTCAGTGTAGCATGTGCATTGTGCATGTTGAGTTTACCTGACATGTAGGCCATGGTATAAATGTCAGATTAGCCTTAAATTCACATGGTGACCTATCACCACTGGAACTGCTTAAGCATTTGAAGGAATGTTATCCATGATTAGCTCACATCTGAAAGCATGGCCAGCTGTGTTTTGGTAATGAGATTAAGCGTTGTGTTACTGGAATTCAAACATTCTCAGAGAAGATCACTATCAAGAGATACACTCCCAAGCTAATACAGCTTCGAAGACAGCAGTTTTTAATAATTAGCTAACATTTCTCAAAATTCATTTTGAAAAAGAATCTCTAACATATTTTGATTGGCATATTTATGGTGATTTAGGGCTGATGACCAAAAGGTTTCAGGTTTGTTATATATTTCAATTTTCCCCCTGAGCAGGAGATTTAAAAACTACAGTCGAGTACAAGATTTTCAGTGAATAACAATTACATCTTGGTCTTTTTCTCACAAATACATTACCGTTCAAGAATTTGGAGTCAATAAGATTTCTTATTGTTGAAGAAATTAATACTTTTATTCAACATTAAAGTGTCCCTAGTGTAATATAGCTGTTTTTGAATTTAAAAGGTCTGTAAAGTTGTAAAGTTGAAAGTGGAAAGAATCTACTCTGAACCGCCTATACGAGTCATTTGTATTTCGAATCCCACTGCGTGATGGTTCTATGTCAGTAGAAAATACATTTGCATAATGCCCGCCTTGTCCCACATTCAAACACGTAACTTTAAATGACGACCGCTTCTCAAATCTCGGAGTTCAATGTGGGATTCGCAAAACACAATTGCTCTTGAAAGATGGGTCAGTACTCAGTACTCAGATTATTTGGACCAGATTTCTCCTCAGGATCGCAACCTGTAAGTACGAATAATTATTGATGTATATATTTTCTACTGGGTGTTCAAAATACGTAGTTTTGAGTTTTATATTGTGTAAGTTTTCAGCTAACTCATGATATTACGGTCTTACTGAAATAGTTCAATTAAGCAGTTGTGGGCCACTATTACCTACAATTGTGTCTATTAATGCAGATTGTCTGTCTTTGAGTGGAGATAAAGGATTTGTTTTGCCAAACGTGTGCACCGTTATTGATACAGTTCATACAGTTCCCGCACATGCACCGCAATAATTAAAAAATATACACATCGGTTTGTTTTATGGACATACACTTGTTAATGCTGATGGTGAGAAATTACAGTTGCAACATCTCATAATGTAGCGTATACCTGAGAAACGTCCTACTCAAGCAGTCTTTGCAATGGAGGTTCGGGTTGAATAACTAGTCCTTCCAATGTTTCATCATCGGCCTCACGCTCAGATTGATATGGTAAAATCGACACCATCGTTACAATCTTTACTGTGTGTACAATCGCTGAGCTTTAGTAAGCCTCCGGAGCTGAAGAACAGTTATAGTAATGGGCGTTTGGTTTCCGACATTTGCTGTAAGAAGTAGACCAATTACAACAAACAGACTGGGCCATCTGGCCAATCAGAGAAGAGCAAGCTCTTGGAAAGGTGGGATTTAGAGAGACTGATTCATCCAATGAGTCGCTTGAGAATCATTGAAAGATTTGGTGATGTGCAACGTATATTATGAGAAAATGAAAGTGTTTTTTGATCTTTGATGCATGTAAACTGTCATAGGAGATCTCCAAAACTAAATTAGGAACCTTTAAAATAGCATAACAGGGGCACTTTAAATTTTCCAAAAATGCCAATAAAGACACTTGTAATGTTACAAAAGATTTCTATAAAATGCATGTTTTTTTTTGTTTTCTTTACACTTTCTATTCATTATCGAATTCTGGGAGGGGTGGGGGTAGGAGGGGAATTCCACAACTACCTTAGAACGATTTATTTTTGAACGTGTGATACTGAATTAACAATGCTGAAAACTTTACTTGGTGAGCATGGTGAAATTCTTATCTTACAGACCCCAAACTTTTGAATGGTAGTGACTATAGAGTATAGGACAATCATACAGACTATTTTGTGGAGTTTTCGTTTGACAGGTTTCGTTTTCATTCACTGTCCTTTTCCTGGACAGTCTTCAAAATAACATCTTAAAGGTCCCGTTCTTCGTGTTTTTTTGAAGCTTTGATTGTGTTTACAGTGTGCAATATAACATGTGTTCATGTTTCGCGTGTAAAAAAAAAACTGTATTTTTAACACAATTTACTTATCTGTACACCGCTGTTTTCACTGTCCTACAAACGACTGAAGACTTCCTTTATTCTATGAAGTCCCTCCTTCAGAAACACGTAACGAGTTCTGATTGTGTCAGCGGTTCCCGTGTTGCGATTTGACAGCAGCTTAGCGAACGTAGCACGGTCCTGTGTTGTGATTCGACAGCAGCTTAGCGCACGTGGAAAGGTCACGCCTCTTAACGGGAGAAATATACGCGCTTAATAATCTCTACAGCGTCCCTGGGAAAGCCAAACAAAGGTGATTTGACTCCGGGATGAAAATAACAGCGTCTCGACGACATGGCGACAAACACACTGAAACGCAGCACTTCCTTTTCTCCACGCGACGTCCTCTTCTTCTCCACGTGGGACAGCAACAAGACCACGCCCCCTTTTTTCGCGTTTTCTTGTGGGCGGAGGTTAGTCTGTTCTACTGCTCTACTGACGTAATTAAAGCAGGAAATACCAGGATGTAGTCCTAACCAGCCGTTCGCTGTAGGCTTTGAAAGGGAACTTCTGTTAAATAAAATATCTCGCTTGGCATTGAACTTTGAGCTTTATCATTTTACAGGTATTATTTATGCTCTAGCAGCAACATTACACACTAACTAAAGTTTGAACAATGGGATCACGAAGAACAGGACCTTTAAGTTTCACAGAATGAAGCAACTCAAACATATTTGCAATAAAGGTAAATAACAGAATTTTCCTTTTTGGGTTCACAATAAACTAAAAAGCTGTAAATGCAAATAATCAGTTAGCTAAAACTACTGCATTTACATTTACAATTAAAATCTGAATGCAAGTGTGTTTCTAATAGGTGGATAGACAATCTTGTGTGTCTATATAAACAGTCTGATTCTTCTAAATAACATGAGGAGCCCCTGCTGAGTAAGGAGAAACTGGACACCAGAGCAGCTGAGATAACACAGAGAACCCTGAAACGTGTACACACACACACACACACACACACACAACTAGCCTCAAAACATAAACCTTACCCTGATGCTGATACACACAATGCAGATGGATCAACTTTCTGAGCGTCACTCTACTCCTGGAGATTTATACCTGAGGACAGTAAAAACTCACACACACGTTGTAAACTCAACATCTCAGGCCAGAGTCAGGCTGTATCACTCTGCTCTACCCAGCATCAAACAGGGCCCTGTTTTTAAAGCTAAATCCTTCCTGATCCGACCTTTACAAGGCCTCAGTTCAAAGGCAGGAGAATACTTCAATCTGACATTCCAAATGAAAAAGGGTCAATCCATGAAAGCAGAAATCCCCACCAAAGTCTGTTTCTTGGGGATTAAAGGTCTCAGAAAGGAGTGAGAGAGAGGAAAAAGAGACGGAAAAGACTGAAAAGAGACAAAAACAGAGATAAACTATAAAATGTGCTCATTGATAAACTGATTTAGGAGGTTTTGGCTAATCAAAGAGTCACAATATTAAAAAAAATAGTGTTTGTTACACTAAGATGCTGGTTCCATCCTTACTGGTACACTGAAAAAAACAAGTACAATTTCCTTAATTTTTCTTTGTCAAGTTTTTGAACACATTTGTAAGTAAATTTCACATATGGAATTAAGTAAGAAAATAAGTAATTTTAACTTGGCCAGTAAAAGGTTGAGTAATTTCTACTTATTTGAAGTATCCTTTGAAATATTGTTACGCAGACAATTTAAGACTGATTTAAACCACGCTTTTAAAGTGTTTGCTTTACTTAGAAACATCTTAGAAGCAAAAGTTGTTATTATTATTATTAATAATTTTTTTTATAAATTTGCAAAGATTTCAAACAAACTTCTTTCACATTGTCATTATAGGGTATTGTTTGTAGAATTTTGAGGAAAATAATGAATTGAATCCATTTTGGAATAAGGCTGTAACAACAACAGCTCTCTGGATGCACTGTAGGTTTGAATACCACAAAGAGTGATCCATGAACCATCTCCACTGAGCAAGACACTTAACCTTAGTTTGGTAGGGGATCTCTCTATGCAATATGTGCTTGAAAAACATGTTCGTTAAACAACAACTTAGCAAGATCGCACGGATTCGGTCACAATAGCTGACTTCCAAGACAGCATTTTAATGTGTCATTTTAGGGTTGTTAATTATGCTTTCTTCAAAATATCTTCTTTCAGAGCTGCATATACGGTATACTTCACTGAAAAGGCAATCTCAGAATGCATTGCAACAAGCAGTGTAAATTTTCAGTGAAAATGGTGTATGAGCCAACGGAAAATGTCCATTCTAAATGTCATTCAATGGTGCAGAGTATCAAAAAAAGATGTACATCTAATTAAAAGTGGACTATATTATTCAATGTTTGTGGGTGCTACATATTTCTATACTTTGTGTCAATAGCTGTCAAACTCTATTGGAATCAATTGTGAGATGGGTCTTATGTGCACCATTTCTGTTACATTTCTGTACAGCATTCTAAAGCAATCATTTATGAGGATATTACATGAAAAATTTTAACAAAATAAGAGGGATCATACAAAATGCATGTTATTTTTTTATGTAGTACTGTCCTGAATAAAATATTTTGCATAAAAGATGTTTACATATAGTCCACAAGACAATTTTTTTAATAAAAGAACCCATTCAAAAGTTTACATACCCTTGATTCTTAATACCGTGTCGTTACCTGGATGATCCACAACTATTAAACAAAGGTTCAAACATTCACTGATGCTCCAGAAGAAAACACGATGCAGTAAGAGTCGGGGGTGAAAACCTTTTGAATTTGAAGATCAGTGTAAATAAATTGCACTTCATTTGTCTTCGGGGAAACATGCAAGTATCTTCTGTTTTTTGCTTCCTGAGGTCAGTACTAAATGAAAAAAAAAAAAGTATATTTAAACAAAATAAGATATTTGGACATCCTGTTCAAATGTTTTCACCCCCTGGTTCTTAATGTATCGTGTTTCCTTCTGAAGCATCAGAATGTTAGATCCTTTTTTTTTATTTTTATATATAGTTGTGTTTGAGTCTCTCATTTGTCCTCAGTGAGAAAAGATGGATCTTAAAATCATACAGTGAATTTACAGGACCTGGAGGATTTTTCTGAAGAACATTGGGCACTTTATGTAAATAAATTGTATGTAAAATATATTCAGGACAGTACTAAATAAAAAATAAAATTCATTTTGTATGATCCCTCTTATTTTGTTAAAATTATTCACATTTTCACAGATTCTGCAAGAGGCATGTAAACTGTATATTATATTATATATTATATTATAACATTATTTTTTATACAAGATGAAGTTACTGTATAGTACATTCAGGAAATGTTTCAATATTTTGTTCATTCTAGAGATGTTCCGATACCCTTTTTACCTTCCCGATACCTGGGCTCAGGTGTACCTGATACCCGAGTACTGATCCGATACCTGGGTGTGTATCTGTATATACAGCTGTATATACTACTAGCCCTGTAAGAATTGCTAGAATTATTTTATGGTGTGCTTCAGACTTATCCCTTAATAAAACATGAACAAATACATACAGTGAACTACTGTATTCATTACAGTATTTTTATTATCTGACATGCATTTGACAGTAATATTATTTATTTGAATTATTTTTTTTATTAAATCTAACACTGCAAACTGAAAATTTTATTTTAGTTGTACAATATAACTGTATAAAAAAAACAGTGCAACAAATAAATGTAGGAATATAAAAAAAAAATATATATATATATATATATATATATATATATATATATATATATATATATATATATATATATATATATATATATATATATATATATATATATATATATATATATATATATATATATATATATATATATATATATATATATATATATATATATATATATATATATATATATATATATATATATATATAATATTTCACAATATGACTGTTTTTACTGTATTTTTTTATTTTAAAATGCAGCCATATACAGCTTAAGAGGCTTCTTTAAAAAAAAAAAAAAGAAAGAAATCTTAGTAGCAATGCAAAGTTTCAAAAAGTAAAACAGTTGCTCTGAAAAAAACTTTCATTGTTTATGGTTGGAAAGAGGTCATATTGATTTTAATACTGTACATCTCACAATGCAATGAGTGTTATTTATTTTTATCTGCACTTGCAATGTGTGTCATTCAAAGGCAAAGTTATAATTAGATTAAAGATAGCCGTTTCAAATGATGATTTTGTCTTAGTTTTTTTATAGTTTAAAAAAAAGTGTTATACAGTTTGTGTCTTAGCAATTGAGAAAAACTAAGTAATCATATGTATGTGGCTTTCTCAAATATAGCTTCTTCAAAGACAAATGACAACACATTTTGGTGATTTGACACCAGAAAGGCTTCTTGACCTCACTAATTGTGTACTGGGTGCCCTTTATGACTTTTGCGGAGAACAGAGCTACCAGGCAGACGATCAGCAGCCTAAAAAAGTGGCACTGCAGAGTGTATTAGTGGCGTCTGATCTGCCATGTGTGCTGGATAACTCTCTCCATCCCCCTGCAGCAAACATAAGGTGTTGTAAATACTTCATGAGCAATATGCCTCTTTAGAGGGCACGCGAGTGTTGTCTCTAACCGACAGAGACTTCATTGGCTGTCAGTATGAAAACCAGAGGGAGTTCACCGATATTAGTAGAGCAGATCTGCACATCAGAGAATGAACAAAGTGACAATCAACTACATTCAAGAGAGGAGGATATACGAGGGAAATAATTTATTTGCAGTCGACTTCCTTAGAAACAAGACTTTGAGTTAGATTAGCAGATGAAAAGTTTCTTGTATGTGGGTCAGGTAGTGTTTGTTTGGCAGCTCTCAAACTTGTCTTGACATACTTAAGTGCGTGAGTGAAGCAGAGATGAATGAGGTTAATTGGAACACTGCTCCATTGAGAGGCTCCATTGGGAGAGAGGTATTGGGGCAGCGATGGTGCTGATGGTGCAGCAAGAAGCCAGAGCGGAAACTAGTGCGATCTTGTGGAAATGTGTATCATGGTAACGTCACATCAATGTAGTAATGACTCTAATTTGTCGCAGTGGTTGATGTTTCCAAGAGAGTGACATAAAAGTGAAAGACTAAATTTACTCACCCTCATGTCATTCTAAAATCCATACGACATTCATGGAAGACAATTACATTTTTTGTGCATCCTGGCTAGTCTTGTAAGTGACTATGGGATTGGGTCAGTTAAGCTACAAAACGACAAAAAAGTAAATAGATAAAATAAAGTAGTCCATGTGACTTGTACGTGATGAACTGACCAAAATTTAAGTCATTCACTGAAAATGTTTGCGTTCTGTCCTTAGCTCTCCTGGACGCATTATTGAGAAAAGTAGATTTGTGATGCCCAATGTCCAATTCATCACGGAGTCATTTTTTAGAGTTTATAGATTTTAGACTTTTATAGCGTCAAATCTATTGAAGCGGTTAATCCAGTTCACAAAACCAATTTGAATGATTCATTTATGAACATGACTCATCCTCTCAACAGCCCAATGGAAAACAAGATTTCAACAATACATCAATCATTCTTCCAATATTGAGTAAATGACTATTTTTGTTTTTGGGTGACTTTTATTCTAACTGTGAGATTCTAACATTAGTGATTATGATTGTGGTCTGATCTGGAATGAACAGTCCAGATCATTTTCGCTTAGGAAGAAAGCAATGACAAGCCACAGCCTGAGCTGGAATAATAATAATAATAATACAAATCTAATTTAGCCAATCCCAGCGACCTCTCTGTAAATCTCCCTGGAGGCCATAAACCAATTATGCAATTAAATTAAGTGTACACACAAAAGCCAAAAGCAAAGAACAGTTTGATAGGTGTCAGCAACCATTTATTCATATTTTCCTTCATTCTGGCCATAAAGCAGCATACCTGCATCTCTTTTGCCAGCTCTTCCTCCTCCTTCTCGACCTTTCTTCAGCACAGCCTTAAACATGGTACAATTCCCACCTTTACTGCTGTCTTTTGTTCCTGCAGAACACAAAGTTGTCAAAGAAGAGCACATTTAGAAACACAATGTATGGTTACTTATAACAATTGTTAAAAGAAGAAGATCTGGTTGATAATACCACAATGCTTTGGTTGAGTAATTTAAACAAGTTTCCAACAACTTGACAACACAATGGAAAACAAAACTCCCTATTCATTTTATGTATGTGTGTGTTGCCACCTCGTGACGGGAGGAATTGCTTGATGAAATTCCCACATTCCACATCTAATTAACGCTCTGCTGCCTGGTCTTAGGCATATAAACAAATAAATAAAGAAACAGTGAGTGCCAGCAGTACCCACACACTGTAAACTGTTGCACGCCACTCACGCAATCCATTAAATGTGAAATAAAAATACATTTAAAAGCACAAACTGAAGAAAAACTGAAAAGACCTTAGTAGGCAAGGAAAGGCCAGTTGCTGTAAACCACTCAAAATAAGAGGGAAACTAGTGTGCCACTGTCCTTCATGAGTCCATTCCATGTGTCCACACGGCAGCTGTCCACACTGACACGTCTCTCAGACAATGGAAGGAAATACCAGCCCGTCTACCAAACCTCCACTTGATTCTAAAATAGCAGAATGGATCTGTCAGCTTATCTGAGTATCCAGGCCTGTAGGGCTGCTCTCTCAGTAACAGGCGGGTCAGAGGTGGATTTTTTGCTAAATAAGGCACTGTTTACACTAGTGTGTTTTCGTTTTAAAACGCATGATTTTTGCTACGGTTATTGAAAATGGAGACTTTGGAAAACGCTTATTGAAGGAGTGTGTAGGTTTTCACTTCTTAAATGTCAATATCAAGATTCTTCAGGCTCAAATTGTGAAAGAATGGTTGGAAGGGAGTATGAAAAATAATTTTCACATGTGAATTGGCACCTCTGAGTCCAAACCTTAAATTCATTGAAAGTCTTTGGGATGTGACGGAGTAGACTTTACAGAGTGCTCGACTCTTGCATTGTCAATACAAGGGTTTCTCTGAATAATGCGCATGTACATCTGGCAAATGAGAGGTCTGTTATCTGGGTCTGTATAAAAGGTGTTTATTGTGTTTTAAGAATGACGATCTGGTTTGAGGAGGGTGATGAAAGACTTAAAAAAAAAAAAATAAATAAAAAAAAAAAAAAAAAGGATTGTGCAGAAAGCCCTTATTATGGAGATGGTTTGGACACATTTTATGCAAATGACTAACGTTGTGCACTCGCCCGCTCATTTAGAATACTCCAAATTCACTAACATTAGAATGAGATTAAGAACAAATTCATGTGCATACGCACATGTTGTAACGTAGGCAGAGATTTTTCGTTAGAAGTTCTCCTGTGCTGTGCGTACAAATGCAAAATCCACGCAATTATTAGTGAATGAGAACCAATATCTTTTTAAACCCCAGGTTACGGCAAACTTTATACCCTAGAGCAGTGTTTCACAACATTTTTTCAGTCATGGCACCCTTTAAAAATGTTACGTTACGTTACGCTAGGGGTGTAACGGTACAGATTGCTCACGGTTCGGTTTGTATCACGGTTTTAGGTTCACCGTTTCGGTACGGTTCAGTATTTGTTATGTTCAGGGAAAAAAGGACTACTGTCAAATAAAAATGTAACAAATAATTTAAATACAAGCAGCAGCACAAATAAATGCTATTGAGCAAAGATAGGCCTACTAATAAAATAAACTATGCTTTTCAGGTTTTTCAGGTACATCTAACATTAGTTTTCAGGTACAGAAATTGATCAAATGTAAAATAACATTGCACAGTTGACCTAATGCACGGATATGCTTTGTCTTTCTCGACTGTTTACTTAAGGCATATACAGACTATGTCTGCTAGAATACTCATCAAGATGGACATGTCGACATACTTTTTGTGTGAGTTTGTCCGTTCAAGAGCAAGACTTGAAAGAGAACTCAATATTTGCGCTCAGTGAGATGTGTGCGCGCTTTCGGATGTGTGCACAGAGACAACATTTTCTCATTCGCGTCATCTGGCACTACACCCGGGTGATGAGGGCGAAAATGACTGGTCATATTCGAACATACGGCAGCACTCACATGCATTGAACAAAGTTTACAAAGAGAGAATTATTTGAAAAATGTGAAAAAATAAATAAATTATATATATAATACATACATATATATATATATATATAATTTGATTTGAAGGACTTTTACACGGCACCCCTGCTCTCGTCAGATGGCATCCTGGCACCCCGGGTTGGGAAACACTGCCCTAGAGCAGTGATTCTCAAACCGGTCCTGGAGTACCACCAGCTCTGCCCATTTTGTATGTCTCCCTATATCTGACACACCCATTTTAGGTCTTGCAGTCTCTAGTAATGAGCTCATGAGTTGAATCAGGTGTGATCGATGAGGGATACATACAAAATGTGCAGGGCTGGTGGTACTTCAGGATAGGCCTAGAGTAAAGCCCTAGAGTAAAGTCGCAATGAAACAGAAATAGCGACAGATCGCTTCCTTAAGTATTGTGACGTACATCGGATTATAAAAAATAAAATAAAAATAAAAATGTAGGACTTATGCCGTGTTCCAGGTAACCGGTAACCCGTGTTTTTCCAACCTTCTACCCGTGAAAGTGCACTGGAACGGTAGCCAAACTTCCCACCAGTGAACTAGATCGATGTACTCCCAGTTACGAGCTCTGACGTCACATAGCCCATGAAACAACAATGGCAGCCCCTACAGATGAGGTGTTTATGGAAGTCGTACACGGTATTTTACAAATAACGTAAAATAAAAGGTATAACAGCTTCTCTTGCCTTATGCGCCGTTTTTTCTCCTCCGTTTCCCTCAAATAAGCAAGGAGTAAGCACCTTTGGCAATAGAAATTATTGTAAATGAGCAAATCCTGCACGGTCCGCCATGCTTTGTTTACATCTAGCTACCACAATTCCTTGCGCTCAGGCAGTTTGGCGTGATTTTGCCTGGAACGCTACAAAGTGTAGAGTCGTGGTTTGAAGTCGTGACTTACGGGCTCAAAAACGCTAGTTACGTATGTAACTGTGGTTCTGTGAATTCCGGATGACCGCCAGAGGCGGTGCTAAGCACTAGTGGATAATCGCTGCGCCAGCTCAATAGGTCGAGAAAATTATAACAACAAAGTCACGTCATGACGCAGACCGAGACGCGAGGATATAATCCCCAGCAGCTCAATGGCCAGCCTCGGAATGCTTTCTCGCGCATTCTGAATGACAAGGAACTCTGGCGGTCATCCGGAATTCACAGAACCACAGTTACATACGTAACTAGCGTTCGGTTTCATTCCTCCTGACCGCCAGAGGCGGTGCTAAGCACTAGTGGATGACACATATCAACACAGTCATGAGGAATGCCACCCACCTGCAACATCAGGGTTGCTCCAGAAGGACTGCAGAGCTCACATCATGGGAAGCAGCAACATTAACCTTGTAGAACCTTGCGAAGGTACATGGAGAAGACCAGGTAGCAGCCTCGCATACATCTGCCAAGGAAACTCCCCGAAAAGCAGCCCAAGACGACGAGACTGCCCTAGTGGAGTGACAAGTAACACCTGCTGGTAAGGGCTGATGAGATTTGCTATACGCCGACTTTATCGTTTCAACAATCCAGCGTGATAGTCTCTGTTTGGACAAAGGTGCACCCTTGCGTACTTCACCGTAACAAACAAACAACTGATCCGTCTGTCTGAAAGAAGCGGTAGAATTAACATAGCACTTTAAAGCTCGTACAGGACACAGAAGATGAGACCTTCCCCCATCTGTCCCTGAGTGAGTGGAAGGCGGTTGAAAAGCAGCCAGATGAATAGACTGATTCACAAATTGTGGTAACAAAACTTTAGGGAGAAAAGCTGGATTGGGTCGAAGAATGGCCCCGGAATCCTCTGGCAACCAGCGTAAGCACAGTTCACTCACTGATAGAGCATGAAGCTCACCAACACGTTTAGTGGAAGCAACGGCCAACAAAAATTACATTTTTAATGACAACCACTTAATATCCGCAACAGCCAGTGGTTCAAATGGTGGTGAACAAAGGGACTCTAGAACAAGCGGTAAGTCCCAGACCGGAAAGGGAGTAGAACGAACAGGTTTTAAACGCCTCGCTCCCTTCAAAAAACTGCAAACAAGGTTATGAGACCCCAATGAAGCACCATCAACTGGGTCGTGATAAACAGATATGGCAGCAACATAAACTTTTAAAGTGGAGGCCGCCTTGTTGTCATCTAACAGATGCTGCAAGAAACTCAAAATTTTTGGCACAGTACAGTGAACTGGGTCAATTCCTTGATCCCCACACCAAGAAGAAAAGATCCTCCAACGAGCAGCATAAATCTGTCGTGTTGAAGGAGCCCTAGCGTTGCTGATGGTGTTTACTACTGCTGGTTCACAAGCCATTAACTGTGAACTAGGCCTAACGGCCAGACCCAGAGCTGAAGGCGAAACGGGTCTGGGTGCCAAACACGGCCGTGCATCTGAGAAAGGAGGTCCCTTCTGACGGGAAGCTGCCACGGCTCGCCCTGTAGTAGACTCAGAAGGAGGGGAAACCATGGCCTGGCTGGCCATCGAGGTGCCACCAACAGCACCCTGTGCTTGCATAGGTATATTCGGTGCAGTGTTTCCCACAGAAGTGGAAAAGGGGGAAACGCATACAAAAGGCAGCTCGGCCACTCGTGGGCTAATGCATCCTGACCCAATGGGCTGGACTTCTCGGCTCTCGCGAACCACCAGCGGCAATGAGTGGTCAGTTCTGATGCAAACAGGTCGACCTCCGCCTTGCCAAACCGCTGCCAAATCAACTGCACCACGTCCGGGTGAAGTCTCCATTCCCCCGGGAGCAGTAGATCCCTGGACAGAGCATCCGCCACTTGATTGTCTGATCCTGGAAGATGAACTGCCCTTAACGAAGCTAGCCGGCCCTGAGACCATGTAAGGATCTTGCGAGTTAGCTGTAGAGACGCAAGTGACCTGGTGCCGCCCTGATGGTTCAAGTGAAAAACCGTTGACGTGTTGTCGGAACGGACAAGCACGTGACGACCCACCAGATTTGGTAAGAAGTGTAGTAGAGCTAAGTACACTGCCTTCAGTTCCAAGATGTTGATATGTTCTAAGGCTTCCCTTGGTGACCAGTGACCACTGATTCCCCTCTGACTCCAAGTTGCCCCCCATCCTGTTAGAGAAGCATCGGTTGTGATCACTTCTCAACGGGAGGGCACCACCCCTAGAGGCACTCCGGCTCTCAGAAACGTCACTCGTTTCCAGGGTCTCAGTGCACGGGTACAAGCAGGAGAAACGGAAATCATGCGATGACGGTGTCTTGCTGAGTCCAACCCCAAGCTGTTGCTCCACCTCTGAAGGGGCCTGAGGTGAAGCAAGCCCAAGGGAATCACGGATGTGGCGGCAGCTAACATCCCCATTAGTTGCAGAAGGACACCATAAGAAACTTTTGTTCCCAGACGGAAATGAGTCAGTAGCTGACAAATCTTGTCCGTCCGAGCTTGGGACAATGTGGCAGACATTGTGATGGAGTTGAGTGTTATACCTATGAAGGTTAGGGTTTGCTCTGGGACCAGATGACTCTTTGTGTCGTTCACAGTTAGACCCAGCCTCTGAATATGCTCCAGCACAACCTTGGTGTTGCGAATAGCATGTTGTTTTGTTGGGGCACAAAGCAGCCAATCGTCTAAATAGGGCAGAATCCTCATGCCCTTGGACCAAAGGGGAGACAGGGCTGCACTCATGCATCTTGTGAAAACGCGAGGAGCAAGAGATAGACCGAATGGTAGGACTCTGAATTGATAGGCTTGATCCTGAAAACTGAATCTTAGGAACTTCCTGTGGTGGGGAGCAATGGGAACATGGAAGTAAGCATCCCTCAAATCCACGCTCACAAACCAGTCTCCTTTCGTCACAGATCGAAGAACATCGACCGTGCGTAACATTCGGAAAGGAAGAGACTTTAAAAACACATTTAGGCGTCTCAAATCCAGAACTGGCCGAAAACTGCCGTCCTTTTTCGGAACAAGGAAGTACATGGAGTAAAACCCGTCCCTCTGACTGAGGGGAGGAACTTTTTCTATGGCTCCTTTCAGCAACAGTGAATGAATTTCTAAGGAAAGGGCCTTTGAACTGTTTGTATCTTTGACAACTGTCCGAAGGATTCCTGAAAACTTGGGAGGCCGGCGTCGGAACTGCAGAGTGTATCCCCTGTTCAAGGTTGCCAGAACCCAGGGGTCGGACACTGAATTTTCCCAGTAATCTAGGTGTTGCACTGTAAAACGACCGACTGCCGGCCCCATAGCTTCAGGGTTTTTGGCCTCTGGTTTTAGGACCTGTGGGGGGGGGCTGACGTGGCCCCCCCTGACGGTGATGGTGAAAAGGGCGGGGTCCCTGAGCCTGTTCAGTCTCTCTATGACGCTGTGGTGCTTGAAACTGATGAACATTGTGTTGACGCAATCTGTGCTCTGAGCCGTGGTAGCGTGGGTGAGCCGGAGCCAATGGCATCCTAAACGGTGGTGCCCGTGGTACTTGAGTTAGTTGTCGTGTTGCTTCTGACAACTTCATTCTCTTCTCCAATACCTCAGAAACATTGGGGCCGAAAAGGTGTCCCGGTACAATTGGCAGTTCTCTCAGCGTCTTTTTACAATCTTCAGATAACCTTGCCTGGGCAAGCCATACCTGGCGCCTGGCTGTTAGAAGGGTCGATGAAAGTGTACCAAGTTCCCGCGTCACATGACCCATAGTCAGCAGAGCCGTCTGTAAGAACCGAGGAATGGAAGCATCCACGCTCGCGGACTCCAACGTAGTATTACAGGCAAGAAGCAGCTGGCAGATAGTATTCTCAGCCCTCGTTATATATGCTACAGACTCATATGCCTTCTTTAGGAAAGAGTCAGTACGTCCACACTGCGCGCTTGGGCAGCGTACATTGCCTCTTAAAGCCTCATCCGGTGATACCACCAGTGCTGCTACTGGCTGTTCAATTTCAGGAGCCCGTCCTACACCAATGGAGCCAGCTTCGGCCATTGAAGCCAGTGTGCGGGCTGTCTTTGATCTTCTTCTAGGTACGTTAGGACTTGTAAGTGCACTGGAGAATTCTGTCACAAGTCCTTGCATGGTGGCATTGCAAACATTACTACCAGCAGCTTGTCTGAAAAACACATTGGCTTGAACGGGCTGCACAGGTGATTCGTCAAGACCCAAACGAGCCACAGCCATCTGCAGAATAGATAAAATATCATCTGGAGAAGATGGGCCTGCGCCCGATGAATGTACAGACCCACCACTCGAACCACCTGTAGCTGACAGGTTGGAAAAAACATCATGTGGGCGGGTGGGTTGCGTGGCAGGTTCCGCCAACTCTGCATCGAGAAAATGTGAATTAGACGCGCTCATGGAGAGAGCGTCCAAATCCATATCCATATCGTTTGAGGGTTGGAAATCACTCTCATCCACTGGTGTGTTCCCAGTATGGGTGGTTAGCGTTGGGGGTTGAAGAGACTGAAGAAGACGTTTCATCTCCATCATTTCTGAAGAGAGAGTAGCCACAGTCTTCGATAGCACAGGGTATCGCCGACACAACAATAAAATATAATAGTATGCACTCACGTAGAAATGGAATCCGAGATATCCGTCCCGAAGATAGCGTTGAGCGTGCTGTCACAGTTTAGGAGGGCGAATCCTCGCAACTCAGGTAAACTGTACAGGACAGCGCGAAATAATGACCTATCATAAGCGAGAAAGCGAAAGAGGCTGGGCACCGAGCTGCTGGGGATTATATCCTCGCGTCTCGGTCTGCGTCATGACGTGACTTTGTTGTTATAATTTTCTCGACCTATCGACCTGGCGCAGCGATTATCCACTAGTGCTTAGCACCGCCTCTGGCGGTCAGGAGGAATGAAACAGAACCCGCCTGGAATGCAGCATAAGTTCTATGCATCTATGGTTGGATTTTGAAATGGCAGGGGCAGGGTTTAACCACACTAAATGATTGGACAAAACCTGCATATGTCACCAGAGAGCCTGTCATTTTGATTAAAAGTGATGAGGTTCAAAAGAAACATACATGGATGAACCGTTCACAACAAGATCTATATTAAATGGGTGAATTTTCATTTGTTTAAACATTTTATGGGTGTTACAAACCCCTTCTTCAAAACAGGTTATGCATGTTATGTGAAAAAGCTATAGAGTGAGAAACAATGCAGTTCTAGAATGTTACCAGTTACCAGCTTGCCTCATTAAATATTCATGCACTTTTCATAGAAATATAGAAATCTAGCTTCCAAGTCAGAGGAAAATGATCATTTACATTTAAACATTATAAATATGTTAAACAGAGATACTAAATTTATTTAAATGGCACCTAATAAAACTGCACTTTTCCAGTCAATGCTTTTAACAGTGGGAAATCTCAAAACCTGAGATTAATTAATGACTTAAATAATAACCCAGGGTAAGGTATGAATAGAAAGAGACATGGAACAACATGGTTCAAAAGTTAAAAAATGACACTGGGTTAAATATGAAAAGCCCAAATGAGTGATGGACTGACTAATACTTTGTTTTCTGTGGTATTCCAAAAAAAAGAGAGAATAAAATAGAGTAGCAGTGCAACATATTTTTGAGGGGAAATGACTTGGAGGTATTAAGAAATGGTTCTGACTGTTGGTTTGGGCTTAAAAACGGTCACCATCAGCAACCAATTTTGCTGATTTCTTCCCTCAGCCACAGGACTGCTGGCCATAACAACCAAAGCAATTAAATAAGAGAACAAATGAGTGGAAATAAAACAATGCAATAAGGAAAAATTATTAAAGAAGCAAATTATGCAAATTAAATGTCCTGTAAATAAACAAAGCATCATAGTTGTGCACTTACAGTACTATAATCTGTTACTGTTTTGGAGAGAAACTCTGGAATCGATTAGATGTGTTCTGTTAATGTTAGAATTAATTGTCACCAAGCCTAAAAAACAGCACAGAACTGGTTCAATAGATTCGATACTAATTGCCTGCATTTAAAAGGAGCCACATCCTGTCGTTCAGAGATGTGGGTTTTGAAACACAAGCCTAAATGACATCATGAAAAACACATCACACAGACATTGTGCCCATCCAAAGACCATCTAATTTTCTCATCAGCCATCATTTCCTCTCCTCCTATACATAGACACATGTGCACCCCAGGAACATGAAGCAGAGTCACACGACGCCTGGCTTGTCAGGGAACATACTGTACAGATTTTGCAGATGCACTGATGTCACAGACATTAGGTCACAACTAACTTCATCTGGATAGTGCTGGATACAAGGAAAACTAAGAAAAAGCACAAACAGGCAGAACAAATAAAACGAGTGAAACATTTAGATCTTCTTTCATAGTAAGTCTATGGGATTTATTACAAAAACCCTCAATGTTGTACTAATAGTAGCTTTTTCTTAGATGGATCATAAATATCGGCTAACATTTTGCCATTCCAACTGATATCTATTATGGTTGTTCTTGAAATCATTGATTTCTGTTTGAGAAGCTAAAAAAGACCCGACCAAATCATCCCTGCGCGTGACTGAAAATCAAATTACAGACTCCAGAAAAGTGCATTAGAGCTTCACCAGTCTTGGAACCAAGCAACTGGAAAGCTCTGGTTTGACCACCGCTGGCCCTCCACCGTGAATAACGTTTTAAGTTGTACTTTCTAGTAATAGCAGGTTTCTGTGGGCCATGACTGCAGCCTAAATGGTAGTTTAATTGGATGAAAGCTGAGATATATCAGAGGCTGGAGGGAAAATAGAGGATGGCAAGAAATAAGGTGGCAACTTGGGTGGATACTGAGGGATGAAAGCAAAACATCACTAAAAAAAGTATAGAAAACAGAAAACCATGCTTTCAGAAAACACAGAAGTACATTCAGTCAATGTTGTATAGCTACAGTACATGACAAAAAAAACAGCTGAATGGGACCTTTTCATTCAAATGACACATTCAGAAATACATTCGTAGTGCAAATGAACGACTCGTCTTTGAGCGTTTCAGAATTGGCGATGCTCGTTCACTGAGCGGGAAATGAGGACAGCTTTTTCTAAATGGGTTTTATGGCTAAAACCTAAGGGAAAATGGCCTTGTTTCCTTTTATGGACAATCTGGCCTAAATCTCCTCCCCACTTTACCATTTGAATAAGACATATGACACATGGGGTCTTACACAAAAGGTGCGGCCCTCACATCAAAAGCCGTCAAGCTTTTCAGGACTAACAAGACCACATTTTTATACAGAAGGTTACTGGTTTTGTGAGCAATTATGCAAGAACTAGTTTCATTGATCATCCACACACATACACTTTAGATATATTCAAATACAATACATAATAATAATAATAATTTGCATTAAGAAAATAAAGTTATCAGCTGATATCTATATATCTTATATTTTAATATAATTAAATCAGCCATTATTGGAGATTATGCATATTGCATATGCAGATATTGGAGCGGCATTTTTGGATATATGGAGCGGCATTTATTACACAGAGCCGTAGTTCACTGACAAGTGGAGCCATATCGCATTAATTATCGCAGGCGATACGTCCGTGATAATTAATGCGATATGGCTCCGCTTGTCAGTGAACTACGGCTCTGTGTAGTAAAAGCAGGTGATGGCGATTTACTACTAATCAAGGAACCAGATTTACTGACGAGATGCGCTGAATGTCATGCGATATATCGCCCAGCCCTAGTGTTAAGCCACATCCACACAAAGCCAGAGCTTTCCCTATCCAATCTTGTTTTGCACTTGCTTCGCTGCCCTACGAGGCCACGGTTACTGGTTATCACTTGCCCACCATGACACCACCCTCACCATCGTTTTGATTTTCATAGTAATACAATCATTTCGTTCAGTTAGAGAACAGACACTACAATTAAAAACTGAACATGTCTTTTCAATAAAGTGTGAGTGAGCCGAACAAAAGTCACAGCACAAACGCAGCAGGAGTCTGATTTCATTCATCACGAGAGCAAAGAGCTGAGGTAAGCGCGGCAGTCATTCACGACACGTGTCCAGTCTGGCGCGTTTTCAGATCATGCCTATGGAAGCCTAACTTTCATAGGAATTCATTGAAAAGTTGAAACACTCACTTTGCTCCGCACCGCTCCGTTATTAATGCCTGAACAGAGCGTGTGGGACATGGTGTGATGACATCACTGTTTCACAAAATATATCCACTCTAGGACCCGGTTTTAAAAAAATACCGGTTTCAGTCTCCTACAACTCGGATCCGTCTGGACGAAATGCTGATACGATACAATTTTTTTACGTATACAGCTAAACGCGTCTCTGTGTGTATGGGGCCTTAGAAGCTTGGAAAAGCGTAAGGATTTGAGCGAGTTTCACAAGCGAGTTTCACATTTGAGCGAGTTTTTGCATCTCTAAAACTGCAGCTCTTTTGGGGTGTTCCTGGTCTGCAGTGGTCAGTATCTATCAAAAGTGGTCTATGAACAGTGGTGAAACAGTGACAGGGTCATAGGCGGCCAAGTCTCATTGATGCACGTGAGGAGCAAAGGCTGGCCCGTGTGGTCCGATCAAACAGACGAGCTACTGTAGCTCAAATTGCTAAAGAATGCTGGTTCTGATAGAAAGGTGTCAGAATACACAGTGCATTACAGTTTGTTGTGTATGGGGCTGCATAGCCGCAGACCAGTCAGGGTGCCCATGCTGACCCCTGTCCACCGCCAAAAGCACCAACAGTGGTCACGTGAGCATCAGAACTGGAGCAATGGTCTGATGAATCATGTTTTCTTTTACATCACGTGGATGGTGTGCGTCGCTTACCTGGGAACACATGGCACCAGGATGCACTATGGGAAGAAGGCAAACCGGAGGCAGTGTGATGCTTTGGGCAATGTTCTGCTGGGAAACCTTGGGTCCAGCCATCCATGTGGATGTCACTTTGACACGTACCACCTACCTAAGCATTGTTGCAGACCATGTTCACCCTTTCATGGAAACGGTATTCCTTGGTGGCAGTGGCCTCTTTCAGCAGGATAATGCTCCCTGCCACAAAGCAAAAATGGTTCAGGAATGGTTTGAGGAGCACAACAACAAGTTTGAGGTGTTCTCAATCTCAATCCAATTGAGCATCTGTGGGACGTGCTGAACAAACAAGTCCGATATATGAAGGCCCCACCTCGCAACGTACAGAACTTAAAGGATCTGCTGCTAACATCTTGATGCCAGATACCACAGCACACCTTCAGGGGTCTAATGGAGTCCATCCCTCGACGGGCCAGGGCTGTTTTGGCAGCAAAAGGGGGACCAACACAATATTAGTCAATGTTATGCCTGATCAGTGTATATAGGGTTGGGACGATAGATGATGCCATCGTCCATCGCCGATGGCTGACACACAAATTTATTTTTCACATAAATTACTTTTATTAAAAAAATAATTGCAAAGACAATACCAGAGGCAGTATTGTAGAAAATTGCAGGGTAATATATAGGGGAGGGGGGGGGGGGGGGTTAAAATATTTTAATTTATAATAATCATTTTTTTCTAATATATTTTTTATTATTTAAAAGTATTATTTGGGGGTAAAATACAACATTTCACAAGATTCACCTGGAAACTGAAAACAAGGAGTGTGGTCATGATTGTATAGCTCAAGTGATTGTTGGGATAGAATACATGACGGGAGACAAAATATCCCCAGAATCTCCACGACATCTGTTTTCTCCACTCTTCCAATGGGGTTTTATTTACAGTAAACATGACATCATGGTGCGAGAACATGATGTCACCATGATGACATGCAGAGAGCAATGACTAACCTAAACTTATACAGCAGATCTGATGAACTAACTGGTTTGCTAGTACTTTAGACATCTGAATTAGATTAAACAAGGCTAGGAAAATGTTCCTTTTTCAGATCCCACTTCAATACAGCCACTAACCAAAGCTAAATCTTGCCATCAACATACTGCGTGTTGTGTTGAGTTGATGAAAAAGAGAAGGATGTTCAAAAGCGTCTATTTAAATCTGTTTAGCGGTGTAACAATCCACACTTCATTTCACTAACCTATAGACACCCTGTGGACATTAACCAGCCCACCCTTTCACTCCAGCCCTTTTCAGGTCAAACATTAGCTCATTCTCTCCCGCTGAGTTAAACACAGTCAATTAAACCATTAGTCCGCCATAAAAACACTAGAGCGACTTAAGGAACAGCAGGACTGTGCAAGCCTGTACTTCCATTAATGAGTAAACATGGGAAATGCTCTAAAGGTGTTGACAGGGAGATGGAAAGCTAGTGTTCACGACGGCCAAACAAGTACTAAACCGGAGAGCGTGTATCACTCACTAGATCGCTTTTGGAACTCTGAGAGGGGATTGCTGATTAAATGAGCAGTTCTTAGGATTTGATGATTTTTCCAGTCATAACTACTTCGGTGGCACTCTCTCTTCAGCTGCCAGAATTCTTTGTACAAAAATAACCATCCCTTTTCATTTTATTACGACTTGCGAGTCACTGGCTTCTGAGGAACTATAGAAGACATTAAGGCTTGCATAGACTAGTCGGGTAGTCGACTACTTTAACTAGTCGGTGCACCGAGTTCTCAAGCGTGCAATAGCCATTAGGGGTGTAATGATATATCGTTTATCGATATATCGCGATATAAAATTGCGACGTTATGTATCGTTGCTGTAAACGATATTATTCGCGATATAGACTTGTTTTATCCAAGGCTCAACTTGCTGTATTTATAAGGTATAATTCACCCAAAAATGTAAACAACCTCATGTCGTTTTGTTTAACTCCTAAACACAAATAAAGATATTCTTTATAAAACCTGAGATATTTCTGTCCCTCCATTTAAACTCCATTCCTCTCAAAATTAAAAGATACAATAAATGTCATAAAGGCATCGTAAAAATAATCAAAATCCAAGTCTTCTGAAGAGACAAAGTGGCTTTATGATGAACAGACGTTTAAATGATTGCGTGACGTGCAAAAACAACATCAGAGGGAGTAAATGCAGAATTAAAAATTTTGGATGAGCTAAACATTTACAGTTTGAGAGTGGTCATTTTGACACGCTTTCTAGTGATTAGAACTGTGACGGATTGCATTGATCATCTGAAGCGCACACGCTGGGACGGCACTTCTCAAAGTCAAAGCGCAAACATCATTTAAAGGGTTAGTTCACCCAAAAATGGAAAATTCTGTCATCATTTACTCAAAGCAGATAGAGCAACCATTAACTACCATAGTAGGGGAAAAAATACTATGGTAGTCAATGGTTGCTCTATCTGCTTGGTTACACACATTCTTCAAAATATCTTATTTTGTGTTCAGCAGAACAAAGAAACTCATGCAGGTTTGGAACAACTTGAGGGTGAGTAAATGATGACAGAATTTCAATTTTTTGGTGAACTATCCCTTTAAAGCAGCACTCCTTATAATGAAAGCGCAAACATCATTTAAATTACCAGATCACATTTCGTTTTAGTAGTATGATTATTCAAAGCATTAAAAAAACAAAAGAAAGTTTGCGGAGTTTGTGACATTACTACATTAAACGACTATATATAATGTTGAATATAATGTATAATGATGCAATGGGGGAATATGTGTGGGTCCTGATAATAATACAATAATATTTTAATAATAATAAAAAATAAAAATAAAAAAACCCCTTTATTTTGGCTTAAAATATCGCAATACATATCGTATCGTGAATTCATGATTGGGATTTATATCGAATCGTGACATGGGTGTATCGTTACACCCCTGATAGCCATACAACGCGCTTGTTTTTCTTAACGCAAACCAGTGAGACCTAACCCCAACCAAAGTGAATATGAGGCAGGAGGATGATGACAGTGAATAGAATTTTGTCTTATTCTATTATAAACTACTTTAAACCAGTGATGTGAGTACAGCTCTGTTATGTTTTTACTGTTGAAGACCTGTGAAATGTTATATGAGGAGGCTAATGTTCTATAATACCTCTATAGGCTAACTAAAATTATTTGTATTAATACTAGGGGTGCACCGACCGATATTAGGATCGGATATCGGCCGCGATACTGACAAAATAGCTGGATCGGGGATCGGAAAAATTAACAGATCCACAAGCCGATCCAGGTGTTTTTTCCGTCGCAGCAGAACCTACGTCATTCGTCAGCTTCACGTGTGTCGCATGCTAGAAGGGAGCGAGCCAGAGAGTCGGCTGTGTGGAGGAGATATTTCACGCTTGCCACGCCAACTAGTTCGTCGCTGTTTCGAGGGTATTACTGCAAAGTCAGGGTCTTTCCTGCATTGACATTTTTTTGACGGCCAAAGCCTAATTTGATGAGTTATTGTGATTTACGAGCGATGTAGAACAGATGCTGCGCTTGTGACTGAGTGACAGAGAGACCGATCTGAGAGCTCTTCCCCCGCGCGCGCTCTCTGGGTCTTCAAAATAATCAGTGTTCGCTCTCATATTTCACATATTAATCCAAATCAAAAGCTCGGAAGACCGAAACCATGTTGCACGTGACACATTCGGACAATTTTGTCCTTGAATTATCACTGGGTGTGAATTGCGCTCAAAAAACATTGACTCTTCTCTGACCAGCTGACATAAAGCATACTTTCAATAAGCGGGAGACAAATTATATCCAGTTATGAAGTGTTTTCTGTGTGTTGACATCTTTCGCGATGTTCTAACAGACGGGATTCGCACACAACGCGTCTGCTAATGTCCGATTCGTGACCTAATGACTCCTTTGAACCGAATCATTTTAACGACTGGCCAGAACAACTGATCTGTCCAACACTGAACTCATGAACTCAGTTTATTAATTTACTCAGAACGCAACTGAAATGAGAACACAAGTGTGCTTACCCATTTTAGCAAGAGTGGGTAGTAAGAATTATTTTTAATTATCAACAGTATTTCATCTTATTTCTGTTGACAATGTGTAGTAAAATAAATAGGCCTAGCCTACAATCATTTAATCTGGAGTGAGGTGAAACCAGAACAAAGTTGTTATTAGCTAGCTGAAAATTTTTATTAAATTGCATATGGTAGAAAATTAGACTATTTGTTAATTTGTAATGCTACTTTTTAATATTGATATGATTATATACCAAAACAATTATCTGTAGTGTAAAAAATGTTTGGTAACTGTCAGATTACTATTGTATGTTTGACCAATAGGCCTACACTGTTTTTTGTTTCCACTGCTACATTTTATTTATTTAAAGAAGTTAGATTACATTCTATTTTAGATTTGAATGCACAATTGTTTTTTAAATAAATAAGAATTCAACACCTTACATACATCTGTTATTTTGTCTTAGTTATGTTTAGTTAGTAAAGTCTGGTGCCTTTAGTCTCTTCAAGGAAGGTATAAGGTGGAAGATATACAGTTTATTATTAATTCAACAATATATCGGATCGGTATCGGGTATCGACAGATACACAAAGCCCAGGCATCGGTATCGGTATCGGGACTGAAAAAGTCGGATCGGTGCACCCCTAATTAATACATAAATAATTTTATGCACATATATATTGTTCGACGTCAAAGACACGGATGTTAAAGGCATAATGTTTGTCAAATTACATTTTATACAAAATTAAGTGTATATGTTAATTTTAATGAGATTTTTACAATAGGTCTTCAAGAGACGTAATTGTTGCAAGCATTTGGGCTGACAATTAATAAACACTTGTTGATATAAACTAGGGCTGCACAATATAACGAAATATCGCAAATGTACATATCGCGATATGCATATCGCAACGGCACGCAATATCTGAATGATTTTAATAGGCTACTTCAACATTGTGAAAAGTGTACGCTTTAGGTCAATGCATATAGCAGAGAATAGACTGGGCACACGACTGTTACTTATGTGACTTGATTGACGTTAAAAAGAGTTATTAAACGCATTAACTTGCGGAAAAACAACTCCTCTTGTGCTGTCTGACACACACACCGAAACGTGCGCACAAGCCGCCTCTCTGAAAGCATGTGATCCCTTCAGTTCCGTTTCCTGCCTTGTTACACACTCGAACTTTCAAATACACACAGTTTGTCTTGATGAGTATTCATGTAAACACAGTCGGTTATGCTTTAAGTGAACGATATAAGTTGGGGAAAGAATCCGAATGCGTGTCAATAGGATCTGTGCGTGCATTAGGTCGTAAAGTGACAGCCTGCTAATACAGAAAACCTGCCGCTGTCTGTCAAATAACAAAAGAAAAAGAGAAAATATCTCAGTGCTCTTGGCAGAATAACCTTTGTAGCCTTATTATGTATCAGTGTAATACACTGAATGTATATTTAATTCATGTGAAGACTACTGTTTTTAGTTCTTATTTTTAATAACAAAGATAAATAAAAATTATAAAAATAATAGTCCACCCCTAGTTCAGGCGTCTTTGTTTACCTGGATGTTCTTGATGTTATGTTTTAGGTTGATTTAACTATATATTAGCAAGTCAAGCAAAGAGTTTTTGGTATTTAAATATTGGCATTACATTTTTTGTTTGTTTACATTGATGTTAAAATTATATTGTCAGATTTGTGACATTCATTTTTGCTAAAACACTGCTGGTCACTTTCAGATGTTGTAGAAGTATGTGAAACACATAAACGGTATCATTCTCAGTTTTTACATATTTAAAAAAATATATGATTTAAATAGATTTCACACACTCAAGCAATATCGTATCGCATATCGAATATCGCATTATTTAACAAGGTATTGCATATCGCATTTTTCTTCAATATCGCACAGCCCTAATACAAACTATGATTTTTTTACTATAATTATCTGCTTGAGTAACTAAGGTATCGTTCTGACAAGTAGCCAACTAGGAGAAATCATTAGTCGTGCAACCCCTAGAAGACATAATGCATACATTGTAAAATATTATATGATCAATAAGTTGACAACGTTTTTACATTGCTTTAACTGGTCAAAATAAGTTAAGCTATTTTCAACTTTTTTAAGTTATGCAAGATTCAACTCGTTAGTTCAAAGGTGCAGTATGTAAATTTTAGCGGCGTCTAGTGGTGAGGTTGTGAATTGCAATCGCCCACTGCTCACCTCTCCCTGTCGAAGCACAGAGAAGCTACAGTGGCTGAAACAGGACAAAAATGTCGTAGGTATGTATATTATTATATTGCATTTCTGTCAATAGATCCTCAAATACTACACACTGCACCTTTAAATGTAATGTTAATGTAAGTTGAAATGACTTAAACATCCAAGTTAATTTTGCTTAATTTAAAGGCAGTACGTTTTTTACAGTGTATCCGACACAGTTAAGCAATGATCTTAAGGTCTTATTAAAAATGGCACAATTTTATCATAATACTTATAAAGTTCATACAAAATACATAGAGCAAATCAAGCTATCTTTGATTACATTCTTTTTTTTTTGTATCTTTCAGCATTGTAGAGTACAGAGTTTTTCGGTGTATTTTTCATTTTTTCCCCATAGGGATATTTTTTTAATTTTTGTTAAAGTGTCAATTTTGTTTGGAAAAAAAGAAGAAAGACAAATGGTACAAGAGAATACTGTTCTTAATGGCTCCCATGAAGCACTGCAAATGAAAATCGAATTATACTTTTTTTTAACCTTTTTAAAGTTGTTGATTCTACCTGTAGAAAGAGCAACTTCAATTCGTGGGAGAGGATTTTCACCAAGTTCTTTTAGCACGATTTGCTCGATCTGTACAGAATCATGGTTAATGTAGTTTTACTGTTAAACACGATATTTTAGTTGAAATAATGCAACAGATGAATTCGCCAAAAGCATATACCATCAATAAGAGGTTTATAAGTTATTGTTAAAACTCAATTTCCCTATGGAGAAAACGTTTTAATTGCGGAACCGGCTGTTGCACTCTGTTGTAAACAATGTTTTTATAGGCAACAATTATCCTAAATAAAGATGGCACATATTATTGCAAGCATCGTGACCTTTTCATAAAGCTGTTATGGAAACAGTGCAAGGAATGCTCACCGAAGAAGTACAAGATACTGAAGGAACCATAAGTATTAAGCTGCGGGATGAGGACAATATCTTCTTTCACGAAACATGCTCTTACCTTTGCAAAATTCAATATAATTTGATAGGGTTCAATGGATCGTGCAACAACAGATTCAGTGATCAGAACAATGGCAGCAAGCTTTAAAAAATGAAATCTTACTCTGCTTACCGCAAGTGATCTGATTACTTTCTGGCCGAGGGCAGCAATAACAGACGTCTACTGAACTGAAAACATTAACTAACTAACTGAATCAAGAGGCTTCAGGGTACAGTGTGGAAAAGAGACGTGAAATGTAAGGATTTAATGACAAACAGGCATGGAGGAAAGGCCACAGTCTTGGTTCAGCTGACCTTTACAAATGCAAGAACAAACACATTCCATTACTTTGTCAAATCTAGTATAACATGTGTGCATGCACACCTGTTCAGTGTCAGTTGGCTCATGACCCTGGCTGGAAAGTCTCAGGTACATCACATTAATTTTTTTCTCAAAATAAGCATGTGTAAAGAGGAAAAGAAACTTTCAAGTGGCTTTTCATGCTTCAAGTGTTGACTTAAAGGTCCAAAGTTCCTGACGGTAAGTATTTGCAACACAAAATATCCACATGTGATGCCTACCTCTTTTCCGTTCAGTGTACTGCAGTATTTTGAGGCTCAAAAGTCTGAGTCGCAAAAAAGCAGCTGTTAGTATGCAACACAGAAAATATCCACTTGCTTGGTTGACTAGTAAAATAAAGAACAGCAAACAAAAATGAATCAGGATAGCAAATTACTGAACTATTTTGTGTACAAATTATGTGTGTGTGCACGTGACAAAATAAACATCACAGCATGACAGACCACTCGAACACTGGTGTTGAGTTTGGAAAGGTAAACTTACTCTATCCAACAAAAGACGCTCATAAAATATTAAGAAACACAACTGGTAAGTAACATGCTCTGAAACGCGCACGTTTGCCATCAATTAACAACTGCAGTGTTTTTCCACAGACTTCACGCGACCAAAAAACTTGCAAAGGTTGTCAGATATTACTTTGTTCCGTGAACACAGATGTTTCAGAATTAAAGCGTGTAGCAAACTCACCTGTATTAAGAGGGATATCGCTCAGATTCTGCCTTACACACGCGTTTCTCGCTCAGTAAGTTAGTACTTCATAACTGAAGTGAGTGAGTGGAGTAGTACGTGAAGGAGCGCGTTCCACCAACTCCTCCCTCTTCTCTCAATCAGAAGAGCCAGCGCACTGAGCGCAGTGCACCTCCCACACGCCTCTTGAGTGGAGAACGTGAGAAAACTTTCTTTCCTTAGCGAATATCAGTATTTTTAAATAAATATAATTTCAGATGTGAAATCATGCCCCCATCCAATATCTCAAAATATTTTCACAAGATGACAATAATTATTATCATCAGAATTAATTGAACCGACTGAAAATTAATTTTATAAAATAATTTGAATACATTTTTATAATTGTAATACTTTGATTTGAGCAGTTTTCTTGTGAATATTTAAAACAATTTTTTAAATAATTTAATAGGATTTTCATATACGTCCTCTTTTTTATATCCCTTTAATGAACAATTACTTAAAACGTTAAGAAAAAAAGAGGATACATTAAAAAAATTCAGTGCAATGAGTCGAATGTAGTGCTCATTCAGTAAATGCACAATAATCCTCCAGGAAGGTTCCTCGTATTGCGTCGCTAGAGGCTTATGGAAAAACTCCTTTTCTCTAAATATTGAAGCCTTATTTTTAAAATGCAGTGCAGCTGCACAGCCAACATTATGCAAGCTATAAGCATGCTGGTTGGTTGGGCTGCGGGAACTGCACAAACCTATGGCGAGGCGGCATATCTGCGCAAGCGAACTCATCTCGTTTGGTGGTTCGGAGGAAGACCTCCATGATGACAGCCTGTCATTAGTGGCGTCTGAAGGCGAGGATTGGTCGGGCTCCGTTGATGAACCCGCCGCCCCACCTCAGACCGGCAAAGCTGACACCAGGACGAGCACAGACACCAAACTTATCTGCGTTCTCACCAGGGCTGTCGAAGAGCTCGGCCTCAACTGGTCAGCGCCAGCAGAGCCCATCTGAAGCCGCCCTGATGAATGGTTCCTGCCGGGGAGCCAACAGGCCCCTTGTCAGCGATCAGCACCGTTCTTCCCAGAAGTTCACAACGAACTTACGAAGTCCTGGTGAACTTACTCTGCCTGCTTACGCGCTTACGCACTTCCACCTTGGCAGCACTCTCTTAACATTAGACGACGTGGAGGAAAAGGACTACAAAAGGGCCCCTAGAGGAAGCAGTGGCCGCACATCTCTGCCCGCCCACCACCATTGGTTAGAAGGCCTAAGCAGCGCATCCATCAAAGCCGTGCAGGACTACTTTAGCTCTAGCCAGCCGGGCTTACGCCTCTTCCAGTCAAGCTGCCTCAGCCCTGCACTCTATGGCGTTCCTTAAGGTTTTCCAGGCGAAACTCCTCCGCTCTATGGATGAGTCTGGACCGGACCTGGCAGCCTTCTGCGACCTGCCCAGCACCCCAAAGACCACCCAACAAGCTATTGGAAGAAGCATGGCAAGCCTGTTAGTGCTTAAGTGCCATTTGTGGCTCAACTTGACAGAGATCAAGTACGCGGATGTTACAGACAACATGGCAGTGGTGTCCTACATAAACTGCCAGGGTGAACTCAGGTTTGGCAACCTGTACACCATGGCCAAGCGCCTCCTTCTGTGGGCACAAGCCAACCTGCGCTCGCTGAGAGTAGTGCATGTACCGGGCAAATTGAACCAGGGAGCAGACATGCTGTCTCTTGACAACGTACCCTCAAACGGTTCAGCTAATGTGGAGTGTTTTCGGGAGGGCAGAGGTGGACCTCTTTGCCTCAGAAGACAATTCTCATTGCCCAATATTCTTTTTAAAGAGCAGGGATGCGCTGGCCCACCAATGGCATAGCCTCCCTTTTATTCATTCCCTCCAGTCTCGATGCTCCCGCAGGCCATCGAACGGTTCAGGGAGAGCAAGTGTACAGTCCTCCTAATAGCCCCTCTTTGGTGGACCCAGATACGGTTCCCCAAGTTGATGAAGCTGCTCAAAGCTGCTCCTTGGCCGATACCCCTGATGAAGGACCTCCTTACTCTGACGAAAAGGACAATCTGGCACCCCCGTCTGGTCCTCCATTTATGGCCCCTCAACGGGCCAATTAAAGCCACTTTCGCTCAAGACCTGCTAGCCCTAGCTTTGGTCAAGCGAGTGGGCGACTTGCATTCACTCTCTGTGAATGTTTCCTGCCTTGAGTTTGGGCCTAACGACTCCAAAGTCATCCTCAAACCGAGACATGGTTATGTACCAAAGGTGCTCTCAACTCCGTTCAGAGCCCAGGTCATTTTACTGTCGGCTCTCCCCTTGTCGGAGGATGACAGAGAATTAAACATACTCTGCCCCGTCAGGGCTCTCAGGGTCTATGTAGAGTGTTCTGCCCAATTCAGGCAGTCAGAAAAGCTCTTTATATGCTTTGGTGGCCGCACCAAAGGGCTTCCGGTCACAAAGTAAAGATTATCACGTTGGATAGTAGACGCTATCTCTTTAGGCGGCGGGATGCTCCTCGATTGGTTCGTGCAGATATGCTGCCTCGACATAGGTTCGTGCAGCTTCCACAGCCCAACCAACCAGCATGCTTATAGCTTGCATAATGTTGGCTGTGCAGCTGCACTGCGTTTTAAAAATAAGGCTTCAATATGTAGAGAAAAGGAGTTTTCCCCTAAGCATCTAGCGACGCAATACTCGTTCCTGTTATTCTCAGGGAACCAAGGTTACAGTAACCGAGACGTTTTCACTTATGACATTAAATCGTCTTATCGATTTACTACTTGCTAAATTTAGTATACATAAATGTAAATTTAATTCTAATTTTAAAGTCAGAAGTTTAACAATACATAAAAACAATATTAAGTTTGAAAACTAAGAAAGCTGTAAAATGTTCATTTTTTGTAACATTTTAATGTTTTTAACTGTTTATTTTTATTTATTTATTTTATTGTTGTTTATCCTAATATTCCCTGACTGTTATATGAAAAAGTATCGTTTTTCACTTTAAAACATTTCGTCCTTTTAGATAAAACTTAATAAAAAAATAACTTAATGTTAACCCTCAAGTTAAATATCCTCACTGAGCAATGGCTAACTTAGCTCTTTATTTCTGTCCTGTTAGCTTCCATACTAATAATTGCCTTACTTTTGTGTTAATAACAAATCAAGTTATTAACAAAAAAGTACATGAGCTTGAACAACTCATGTCTGAAAGTCCGCTTTATGCTTTTATAGATATACTTTCCTTACATTACACCAAAAGTTTATATTATTTTAAAGTTATGAATAACAAAAATGGCTCTTATGTTTTCATGATACAGTGAAGCAGGAACTGGCCGCTAATACATCTGTGCCGACAGTTATAGCTCAACGGGGAACAAGGAAATAAATATACTGATAAGTACCAAACCACTTATCCACCCATAATATCTATTCTATCATATTTAGTGATACAAAATAGTTCTGCATTCATGTGCAGGATATTCGACTCTTTAGCGTCCCCGTGTGGCTATCGATGGAACATCTTTCTGCTAATGTGCACACCAATGACAAAAACCTGGGGAATTCTGAATTAAAATGTGATAAGCTGATGATAATGCTGTTGTGATAAATAGTTTCTTCCAAATGTAAGCTAGTGGAAATCTGAAATCGGTAAATTGGTGCTGTAGCTCTTTATGGTAGAGAAATAAACAACATAATCCAACATCAAATATTAAAAAAACAAATGTCATCTTTATTACATCTAAATATTCTGATAGTAATAACTTTTGCCTCCATAAGGTCTCTGACATATACACACAGTTCTACATAGCGATTTATCATGGCACAGTTTTTTTGTGCTTAGTAGCACAGATCACGGTTGTACAATAAACTGACGTAGTTGTGCAAGACTCCATGGAACATACATTAATCTTTACATTAAGTAGGCTACAGCAATGAGATCAGACAAAATGACGTTTTGTTTCCAATGCACAGAACATTATTAGTGTTTCTTGTTATCTTTTTTTCTTTTCTTTTCTTTACACTGCTATTATTTCTTTATTAGACTTTTCAGCCAATATGTAATTTAGTTACAACTTTTCATTTGGCTCAAAAACTGAGATGGTAATACATGCCATTAAAAAAAACGTGAAAAATTAAATCATAAAAAGATGGTTCAAGTTCTCAGTAAATCAGACCTTAAACACGTGTTGCTGTTTAAAAACAGCAGATACTGAAAAGTAAATCTTTGGCTCACACTCAATCCCGGGTCAAATTCAAGTTAATTTAATGGAGCATATAATCTGTCATCTATTCTCCCACACACACACGCTTTCCCACTCACACCTGCACACATACACATACACACACACACACACAAATAAAGATGAATGTCGGTGCACCGGACACACAATACACAAATTAAATTTGTCGAATGAAAATGAACCAGTCACTTCAAATGCAACAGCTTGTCCATACAACAGTCTTTGAATCCATTGATCCAGATATGTCTTTAGGAGTGACACGTCCTTGTAATATTCTATCTATGGCTACACGTTACATGAACAATTACGCACAAACGAACACGCCTACACCCATGAGTCAGGTGAGGCCGGATAGGGCTGAGTTCTGTATGAAGGCCTGCGTGTGGTGGAGTAGAAGTCCACGTAGTTGGTATTGGGTTTGAGCACCTGCCTCTCGCTCACCACGGGATAACGAACAGGCTCGTCCAGGTAGGCGTCCTCGTAGCCCATTGGAGACGACAGGTACATTCCAAAAGTGTCATAGGTGCTTTGATTTGCGTCCTCTGGGTAGTAGAGCCGGCCATGCTGAAAGGAGACAAAATGAGTGCCTTTTGTGTTAATCGTTTACATACAGGGCTTGACATTAACACCCAGCAACCCGCCAGCCACTTTGGCAAGTTGAATTAATACATTTTTAAATTGTAGTCTTTTAACAACCATCTGAAATAATAAACTAAGTGCAATGTAGTGTTGACAAAAATATAGATTTTTCGATACTGAAATATCTAATGCTTCCAATAATAATTTTCCACAGAATAGATACCAGCCGCGTTCTCGCTCTCATCTCTCCGACATCGAGTTGACACACAAAAGCCTCCCCTCACTCACTGCTGCCTCTCAGTACTAAATTGAGTTCTTTTTCGCGGATTATTGCGCTCAGATACACAAATAACATCATATAAAATGCCGGTCTTGGCAAGTATTCATGTAAACACAGACGGTTATGTTTTAAGTAGATGCTCCGATCAGCATTTTTGGGGCCGATCACCGATTACCGATCACCAAGATCATGATCTGCCGATTGCCGATCACTGCCGATCACAGAATGGCAGGGGAATGTCAATTTTTTTAATCTATAATCTTGCAGTTTGCACCATTTGTAGAATTGAAACTAACTCTAAATTAACGGAGTCAAGATCTTGAAGAACCACCAAGTGTTTATTTTAGAAAATGAGACAACTTAAGGCTACTGTAGGCCATCTTTCCCAAATAAATGTATATAATAAATGTATATAATTATCTCACCTAAATATTTGATCATGCAGTGCATTTTTGTTTTTAAAAACAATTTTTCAGGTAGGTCTAACATTAGTATTGAGGTAAGAAATACTAAAGACATTTAATAAGAAATCAAATGTAAATTAATATTGGTATTCCCTGAATAAATTAAATTAGATTAATCCTTACACTTAAGGTTCAAAAGTTAGTCATTCAAGAGCAGTGAGTGTCATAAAGGTTCATCAAACAACACAAGACAAAGAGAAACTCAGAGACAGCAGCAGTTTATTCGACAGCTGTCACTTTAAGAGCAAACACGGATACCGTTACAGTTGCACAAACGTTCACTCGCGAGTCACGACGGGGTTTACGTGCATACTCGTCAAGACAGTAATTTAGTACATACATTTGTGTGTATCTAACCATTTCAGCGCAATTTGTACTCGCAAGCTTTTTGTGAGATGGCCTGTGTGTGTGTGTGTGTGTGTGTGTGTGTGTGTGTGTGTGTGTGTGTGTGTGTCTCCAGACCGTGCGCGCGAGTGCTGAGTGGTTTGAACACTGGCAAGACTTAAAAATAAATGCAAATGATAAACTTTAGTGACGATGCGACACTGCCTCGATTGTGCAAAGTGGCAAATCCTGTGTCAACTGTGCAGCTCGATTTTAGTGCACATGCGATGCGCTGATGTGAAGCCATTTGAGCATTTTGAAAGGGAGAGAGAGAGCGCGCGCACGCGGTGATTCACGCGCGCTGTTTGTGAACGTACGTCCCACAGAACGTTTTCAAATGACTGCGTAAGTTATTTAATATAGAAATATGAATTGTACCTCACCTTCAGCATTATAATTATTTTACCCGCGCTGGAAAGAGAATGAGACGGTGTAAGTTAGCTGCATATCATGCCCTAGCTCTCACCGCAAAAGAATAAATGTGTTTTAATTCTGTCATACGCAGTGGGGGGCTGTCAGGGCCATCAGGGCCTTCTCTGCTGGCCCTGTCAAAATCAAAAATATATATTTTTTCATAATTAAATTAAATGAATGCATGTCTGAACGTGTCTAAATTCAATTACTGTCAATTTCAGTAAGTTACAATTATATTTCCAGAAAGAATGTGGTTATTTTTTGTGAGGCTGAGCTGTATTTTCATCATCTAAACGCATCACAGCTCTGTGGACCAGCACTAGTAGTATAACCTAGCCTTTGTTGAAGCTGCCATTTTCCATTTGATCATAACTTTGACTGACGTGGGTCAACAGCCAATCAAATTTTGATGTGTAGCAATAGAACGGCCCAGAGGCCCAGTGATGTGTCGGCGCTACCCCCCGCTGATGTCATCAGCCGTTAGAAGTTTTCGCGGGTTGTGAGCGATCGATGTGAAATAAGCTATGGCTGCAGATGATGGGCTGCGTTCTAATGAGCTTCGTGTGCATCCTGATGTCAAGCCGGTAGCTGACAAGCTGTGTTTTTTCTGTGTTTCTTTTGATGTTCTTGTTGGTATGTGTTTTTGTTTGTTTGTTTAAGAGTATTTGTGTCACTGAGTCGATTTTGATTCATTTCACCAGTTGCCTAAATGGTGACACGTGAGTGCAGTGGTATCAAATAGTAAAATTGCCTTTTTGTCTCGCGTGTCCTTATGTTGCTTGCCCCCTTCCCAACGAGCACTTTGAAAGCGGGGTTCGTAACAGTAGTGCATACAGTGCATGATTGTATTTTGTATGTATCGGTGTGTGTGGTGTTATGGCGGCAACGTGGGGTGTGTTGATCGTCATGGTACGCTACTGGTCATATGTTACATCTGCCCTCCTTTTACAGCATCAGCATTTTCATCCAACTTGTGGATGTCCTGGGGCCTCATTTATAAAACTTTGCGTAGGATTTGCGTCAGAAGTGGCGTACGGATGAAACATAGCGTGCGTACGCACAGAAATATTCGGATTTATAAAACCGTGCGCAGGCACATCCTACGCAGTTTTCCCTTAATAAATCACATTCAATTCTAAATGTAGCGCAGCTTTTGCGGCTTCATGTCACGCCCATAGTTAGATTCCCGCGGTGTTTTTTTTAGCCGCCCATTCCCGCCCGCAGCAAAATTCAAACCGCCCGCTCCCGCGAGATTTACGTTGGGTCCCGCGGGACCCGGCGGGACTCAATCCCAATGCAGCCCTCTACATAAAATGGCAATATTATTGCAGAACATATTTCACTTTTCTTTTTGCAAATATGTGTTAAATTGCATTTCTGTTGTAATTTTCGTTTGTTTTACACTGCAGATCGATCAAACGGGTGTTCGTGTTGGCTGTTAATTTTAAGACTTGCTTTGTGAAGTCTTCATGTTATTTATGAGAGGCAGTATAGCCATTTCTTTTACACAACGTTCTACAGCTTCACGTGTTTCTTCCATCTGCCGACGGTGTCGCCATTTCTCATTTCACCCGTTTTTGTGCGTACGCCTGGGTCAGAGCTTGCGTGATGGACCGCACATTTTCCCGCCAAGTTTGCTTTTAATAAATACCAATTATTGCGTAGAGAGCGGCTTACGCCTTCTTTTGTGCGTACGCACCGTTTATAAATGAGGCCCCTGGTAACTAAGATTCACTTAAAGTAGGAACTAAATTGATTTTTCAACTTGAGAACTATATACAGTCACAAAGAATTGTTCTTTGCACATAATCTGAATCAGTGTCACAGACCATAATAATGTCAGCATCACTTGGCCAATGAGTATAGTTTGGCCTCCACCTAATGCATCCTATAAACGTTGTCGTATGTCTTGCACACACCAATCTATTCATCTATCAATCTACTTTTCTTCATTAGTAGACCAATATCTGAGGTAAATTTGGTGAAAGGCTAAAATTTTCTCATGTTGACAACAAGTTAAGAAACAATATAAGGATTATGTGATTATAGTGCATATATTTAGCAAAATGCCCATTTCTATAGTTATTTTTCTAGTAATGAGTTTATGTGCATTGCATGTCTTTTCTGAGGTAAATTTGATGTTACATGACATTATTGTTCTTAAGCTGTTTCATACAAGCTCCTTCCAAGGTTGAAATGGTAATTGAGCAATCTGTCAGGCCACATTAAAGTGCGCCAAAACGACATTTATTGCTTGTATTTTGTGATAAAATTAGTTAAAGGTGAACGATGGATATTTTACTGCAAAAATCTTACAAAAACCAATAGGCCAGTGTTATATATTTCGTTCAGTTGAGTACTTAGAATATCCCAAATATTTCCAACTATTTGTAAATCGTGAGAAAATGCTATTTTAACCAAGGAAGCGGGACGTGTGAGCTATGCGTTTGAGGGAGTCGCCTGTCTATCTGCGTTACCCTCGGTTTTCGTTTTTATTTAGCAGAAACGCTGTACTCTCACTGCAGTGTGAACAAGTGTCATAGCAGCCGTCGAACGAACGTCATAACTTATTTTTCAACACACTCAGATATATCTAATACGATAAACAGAGTTGCGACTATGCCATAATAACAGTTCCATTCTTCAATCGCTCCTGCGGCCTTGCTCAGCTCCACAACACTCGGTCCCTCTCTGCTTCATACTACAGTAATGTTAATAATCGCATCCATGAATATGATTTCTACCTGAGTCCTATCCTGACTCTTTTCCACCGGCTGTGAGGCGAAGACCACATGTCCCAAGATTCTGCGCTCAAACGTGGCGTCATCAAACTACGCCTTTGTTTTGAACAGGCGACCTCTAGTGGACGGAAAAGTTACATAGTGTAGCTTTAATTCTTTAATAAAAATGAACAAACACGCTCTCCAAATAAGTTCAGGCAGTAACAGAAAACAGCACAGATTAAAAGATATTGAGAATAAAAATCCATATCAGTATCAATTAAAAACGAGAATTGTTAACGATTAGTTTGTGTCCACAGAGCGGATATATTTATCTGTTGTAGTGAAATATGAAATACACACTGCCTTCCTGCACTTTTACACTACTCGGATGTTCATTGACACGTCTCTGTCGTTTTCTATCTCTCTCATCCTGGCACAGCCGTCAGCGTTGTTGCTCAATAGAGATGAGGGCTTTGAAAAGACAAAGATATTTTTCGTTTTGACATGTGATTCTGACATGGAAAGCTGATCCTCGCTGTCCCTGTGAGAATTTTGGCATTCAAACTCCACTGCAACTTTGCTGCACGTCGTCTCATATTATTACGTCAACACAACAAAAGATGTGATGGGCTACTCATTTTTTATCATAACATGTACATTTTTATGGTGATCAGTGGCGATCTCATCAAAAATATCACTCACAAATGCGACCGTTTTAGTTGCAGACTGGCCCCTGAATGACATTTTGAAAATGAAATTGAATAAAAATATTTCATTAACTAAATTATTCCCTCTATTTCTTATATTTTGCTAGGTTGGTCAGAAGGAGATTATCTTAAACTGGTAATCAATTTAAATTACTTTTTGTAAACAGTAAACAACTACTAAAAACCTAATATTTGTAAAAAATATCAGCATTAAGGCCTATTCACACCAACATAAAAGTTATGCACACAAATTTGGTCCAATTTTCACGTACGATAAGTTTGTTAAGAAGGGCTGAATAAAAATTCATGTTCTCTCTCTGACAATAGGAGGCGCTTATAGAAAAGCAGAAATTACCCAGGTTACGGAAACTTTATTTGCACCATTTTCTCAGTGCAATAGAAAACAGATTAGAACACAACTCCAGTTGCATTGACGGCATCCAAATGTTTGCGTCGGTCTGAACAGACACATTAAAGTCGAATTAAATTCATTCAAATTAAAATGTTCATTACACTGAACACAGGCGCAATGATACTATGCAGAGATGCTTTTGAGCGAGATGCTAACGGTCTAATCAGATTCAATAATCTATGCTAAACTATGCTAAAAGTGCTACCGCCAGACCCAGAGATCGGCTGAATGGATTCGAAAACGGTAAAACTCAACTGTTTAACTCTAGGGAGTTGGAAAATGAGCCTATTTTCAAAAATAGTGGCGTGTTCCTTTAAGCTCAAAGCTAGTAACAGCTTGTAAAATATTAAATAAATAAATAACTTTTTTAATGCTTTTGTACAAAACATATTAATATTTATTTAGTTTGAGACGGCACAAGGCAATTTATTAGCACTTAGAATAAGAGATAAATATTTTAAATCTTACAAAAAAAATTTTTTTTTACCATAAATATTTAAAAACTATTTATATATGCTACCAGTTTCATACAATGGACCTGCATAGAGTGAGACATTAAACTCAGATGCTTGTTTTGTTTTATTTGTGGCCACAGTGAGGGATGGTCAAGAAAAAAAGCCAATGGATTATGTAAACTTCATCTGCTGGGATTAGATGCATTAAATCTACGTCAATGGTTATTATTTGCAGTGGGCATATGGCATCTGGGTTCAGCTGGCTTCAGATTCAGCTATTTCTTCCATTTTGTTCTGTGAGGGGATAAAGAGCTAAACTCACCTGTGATCTGCGGGAGTCCTCCGCTGAAGGAGAGGGATAGGAACTGATGAAATAGGCTGACTGCTTTCCAGACCCTAAACACATACAAACACAAATATCAAATCATGATTACTATAAAATAAATACTTGTCTATAATACCAGGTATAGTCATGACCATCCGTGTTATCTAATAATTTGATGTTTAAATGTGTTCTATTTATAAAAGTACAGTCTGTGGTGAAGGTCAATTTCTGTGAACCACAGTTAGGGCAGAGAGCAGGGCTGAGGGTTAGATGGGCGGAAACGATTCAACAGCCCAACAGACCTAATGAAGACCTCACTCACACTAAACCCACATTCTGAATCACAGACACATAATCAGACCCTCCAGGTTGAAGTACCACCAATCAATAAAGAGTAACTACGGAGGTCAAGTGCTCTTAAATGAATGACCATTACGGCTTCCGACCAGACAGAAAATTCAAATACATTTTGATGGAACATTATGAAAGCCTTTATTCTTTAAAATAATATGAAGTGTACACAGTAAGAATGTGGGTGTTTCTTAAAACAGGCCTTTTGCCTGTTAAGAAGTAGACAGAGAACATTAGGAAAGCTCACCTGTATATTGACTAGTGTTTCTGTTGGCGTCTCCATAGTAATTATGAAGTTGCATAGACGACTGGGTCCTCCGCTGATTTAAACGATGACCTCTTATACCTAACATGGCAGGGGAAGAGGTGGCACTGCCTCCTAAATGTGAAAAAATATATATATATTGATTGTAAATAAACCATATCAGTGTACAAAAAAAAGAAGAAAGAAAATATTATTATCAGCCTATATAAGTAAACGGCGAGTCATTTCTCTGTAGCTGTAGCTCTGTAGTTCCCTGCGGTTATGATGCAGTATTCCCACCTGATTGGATAACAGGTGACATCTGTACGTTGCTAGTTGGCAGAGTAGGTTGGGAACGGTATCGGTCTCGTTCCAATGTTGACACTGGGGTGATAAAGTGATTCTGGTTCCATCCATCCTGATAAAGCACAGAACACACAGGGCCTGTTTACAACTATTATTATTATCCATCTCAGGTAATCCAATAAGCAGGCACAGAGGTTTTTTTTCCTTTAATTTAATTACATTTTTGTTGATCGAATCGTCTTTCTCTTCTACGTTCCAAAATGTTATTGTAGTGCAATGGTTGATTTACAGGTACGATGATGCCTCTCGCAATTGTTCACTGCTTTCCACAAGGCATTAAAGGGTTAGTTCACCCAAAAATGAAAGCGTTATGAATCAGTGAGCCGAATGATGATTCGGATCGCGTGTCAAACCGCCAAACTGCTGAAATTTGGCAATTCAAACCGCTGATTCGACTCGCTGATTCATAACGCTTCAAAGCTTCATGAGGCCGTGTTTTGAAATCGTCATCACTATGTAAGTCGTTATTTAGGGTTTTTTTGCGCACAAAAACTATTGTCGCCGATTCATAAAGTTATTTTAGAACCACTGTAGTGAGATGGACTTTGTAACGACGTCTTTAGTACCTTTTAAGGGTCTTGAGAGTGTAACGTGCCATTGAGCCAATGGAGGCCTTTCAGAGCCATCAGATTTCAACTAAAATATCTTCATTTCTGTTCCGAAGATGAACGGAGGTCTGACGGGTGTCGAACGACATGAGGGTAAGTAATTAATGACAGAATTTTCATTTTTGGGTGAACTAACCCTTTAATGTATACATTACAAACTATATAAAGCATTTTCAACTTGCATTGCCTCCAAATGTGGTTTGAGTCATCAGATTAGAGCTTTTAAGACACTTTTGAAGCTACAAGTTCTGCATTTTCCTAATCAGTATTTTTGTCGCTTTCCAGTTAAATATCTAAAAATCTAGTAAATGTGTGTTGTTTGAAGGATATTTTTTTATTTTTTTACTGAAAAGCAAGACAGAAATACTGATTAGGAAATTTAAATGCAGTGTACACTTGCATTTGTAGGGGTGTAATGGTAAACGCATGTGTACTGAATTAATACAGGCTAAATCATGTGTGTATCATGCTAAGTCAGATGTGTGTATTGTTTAAAGCATTTGAAATGTGTTTTCCTCAGCGTGCAACTTACATCTTACGGTAAGGATTACGAGTCTACATTTAACTTAGCAGAACATAACTTGCATACATTGCACTCTCTTCCCCAAATTACAACATTTGCAGCAATACTGACAGAATTTTTTATAATTTAAAGACAGACATAGCTTGTTCAGTATACCACAGTTTAATTTAGTCAAACATGGACTGTTTTTCCCCATAGTACCAAAAACATACCAGACTTCAAAACCAAGGTACATAGCAAACCTCTAATTCATTACTATGCACTTTTGATCAGATCCTACAAAATCATGAGAACATCAGGGACCCTAACCACAGAACATGTACCTTTTTGTAGAAGGTGCGCAGATCTCTGTACTGCCACAGAGTGTTTAGCACCTGAGCTGCTGCCTTGACCACCTTCATGGAGTACCTGCAACAGAGAACAAGAGTTCAAACACTCCTGCAAGGGCAAGCAGGTCCAAAGAAAGCATAGAGGGTCTCTATATATATTAATTTGATCTATATTAAATGTACTATAAAAGCAATGGATTTTTATTTTTTGTTATGAAACGGTGCGCCAACGCCAATGCCAATGAACACATAAAACTGCCCTTTTCAACCAGCCTATAAAAAGAGGTATGTACCTCTCCCCACGTCCTCGGCTGATTGTAACCAGTTTGTCGATTCCGCCCGTCTGGGCGAGGGCACGGGCATTCTCCATATTCCTGCTGGTGACCTCGTGCAGGGCACAGCAGACCGCCGCCACCGTCTCATCCGACAGCAGGGAGGGCCCATTGCCAGGGAGACGGGTCACTAGGTCCCGCATGGCGTATTTTCCTTTCAAAGCAACCAAATTCAGCAAACATTTATTTTAGAAAATGCAATGCAGTTTATAATGGCCACATAAAACCGACGTATAATAAAAACGGAATGTAAGGCATTACACTGAGTTCATTGCAATACGTTTTAGTGACTGACCAATGAGCTCCTTGTTCCTGGCGTCCAGAGCCATGTTACGTAGAGCAGTGGCCACAGAGCAGACCACCCTGTCATTATCCATTCTTAGTAGCTCCACCAGAATGGGCAAACCCTTCTCTTTACGTACGGCAGCACGGATGTAGGCCGCAAACTGAATGGTGAGAGAGAGAGAGAGAGCAAAAAAGAAGGTTAACATTTCAAAGAAGGTTATCACCTTTCAGTGCATTAATTGCATTCAAATTTTGACATTTTAAAAACAGTAATGAAATCTAAACGTTTTTCTTAGTTTTGACTGAAAACTGTGTAAGGATGCTAAAAGGGACAGCAAATGAAGAAAATAAAATAAAACTGTTGCTGTATTAGAACCTTGAAGCTAGCTACATCTATTCAGTGTGTGTGTGTAGGACATATTCTTCATCCACCAGCCAATTATAGGCATTCATATAATTCAGCTCTATTCTGAGCACTGTGGCTGTATAATTCAGTTTATGGTATAGTGACCACAAGCAGCCTACCCTCCAGGTTCCAGCGGAAAGATTCTGCAGAGACCCAGCCGCCCCTTCCAGCGTGGCTGGGTTAGAGCTCTCTGCCAGCAGAGTGAGGTACGGCTTTACCACAGATGGATGCCACAGCATCTCTGCCCCCTTTGGACTTCCAGAAAATCCAGGAATAGGCCCCACACCATCCCACTGCATCATAGGATTTCAAAAATACAAATAGTGATAGGTTAGTTTCAGCTTCAAACTTATAGAAAAAAAGAAGAAAAAAGGGTTCTCTCACTTTTTGACCAATGAACTTCCTGTTTCCTGTTGTTCATTATTACCCGATTTAAATTTTATTTAAATAATTCCATTTATTTAATATTATGAATCATTTTGAAATAATAATATTATTAGGGATGCACTGAAATAAAAATTCTGGGCTAAAATCTAAAATTCTGATTGCACATTTTTTATTTCTTATTTTAAATGAGCTTTTTTGTATAATTGTATTAATAATATACTTTTTAAATAAAATTCAATATTTGAATGATACTGAATTTAAAAAATACAAGCCAATAAAATAAATAACCACACTTTTATTGAAAAGTAAACTAAAATTGGACAGAAAATATATTAATATTGAATCAATATATTATTTTTTAAGTATACTACTACATAGAAATTTCATGTCGGTGCGTTATTTGAGCGGACTTTCAGATGAGCGTCAGCGTTACATAGATATCGGTTGTGATTTCGAGCATTGAGCAGTGATATCGGCTAGAGCGAGAGTGAACCCTGAGCGCTGAACACTGAGGGGCGGGGCGGGGCAGGCCGGAATATATTTTCTGCCATTTTTCTTCCACCAAAAACCAGCCATTTTTGGCTGATCATTTTAGAGCTAATGAAAATTAGTTATAGAAATGTCCTTGGCTTTTCCGTGAAACATTTAATTTAATATATTTATTATTTTATTAATTTCCATGATTTCCAGGGCTAGAAATTTCCATTTTAAAATGTACTAATGTTCTCAGGTTTTAAATGACTGTGTGCTGAAAAACAATTCAGGTAAATGTACAGATTTTGGTGCCTGTATGAAACATTGTGCAAAGCTATATGCAAAGTGAATTTCCCTCCCCAACAACCCCTTATCATTCGATAATTATCAAGAGCACAGAAGCTATTTTAAGCTTTTCAGAACAAGTAATCCAAGCTTAGTTTATGTAGTGACAGATCACCTGCTGATCCTGCCAGGACCTCTTCTTCTTCTTCTTTCTGAGACCCCAGCAGCTGTAGTCGGCCTGCTTACTGGAGGTGTCTGGGCCCAAGAGCGTGTCCAGGTCCTGGGTTCCCATCAGCCGAGACGGAGGCATCTCCAACTCAAGACGGTATGACAGGTTCCTCAAAGTGCACACACAGTTTTCCACTATCTAAAAAAACACAGGAAAAGAGAAAAAGGGAAAGTCATATGATATGTTTAAGATACTTTTGTGGTAATATTTTGTAATTTTGGAGGTTGACAGCCCCAATCTTCATTATATTGAAAAGTGTCCAGAATATTCTTCAAAAATCACCTTTTGTGTTCCACATATAAGAGAAAGTGAAAAGGGTTCAATTAAATTAGTAAATGAAATAAATAAAAACAATAGCTAATTTTATAATTATATTTTATTAATGATTATTAGTAACTATTAACAAAAATGTTAAATAAATGTAATACAATAAAAAATATTTTTTCTTTTCCCGGCTGTTCCAGCAGATGGCATGCTATGACTAAGATTTTGTAAAGAAAGACCCCAAGCTGAACAACGCTGTGGTCCACCACTAGGGGCACTCAATACTATTTGGCCCTTCAAGGAGTGGCATGGAAAACATGTAACACCTTTTTATAAGCTACAAGAGCCTCTGCCAGTTCCCAGCTGTCATCGCATATACAGTCTGAAAATTAGTCAAATATCTGGCAAGAGTATATCAAACATGTTCCAAATATTAGCAACAATGCAATACAATGTTGTACATCAGAACTGGATGGTTTTAGATATATTCTGTAAGCGATCAGAAAAATATCTCTAACCTTGCTGTCATAATCGGAGGTGTTTACACAGGTTTTGATTATATAGAGGAGGGAATCAATCAGCCCTTCACAGCAACGCATCTGCCTTCTGGCCTCTTCTCCAGCTGAGCTCAGGTTCCTGAGACACACACACACACACACACACACACACACACACATCAGCATCATGTGGTCAACAATACAATGTTCATCTGATTTGGATGAATACAGTCATTGTCACAAAGAAATGTAAACAGTGATCATCTCTGAGGATAAAGAATGATACTGCTACCACCAGGGATATGCAAAACTATATATTTTCCAACTAGTCAGCAGGTTATCTGAACGACTATTGATTAATCGATCTCTACAGGAAGCCCTGTATAATTAGGCTGGTACACATGACCGGTCGTTTCTAAGGGGACATTTGCATAAGACTTACCTGAGGCATCCGGTGGTGTTCCTCAGCACCAAAGATGAGTGCAGTTTGAGTTTCTGGTCCTCTCGTTGAGGAGCCGCACCCCACCCAGAGTGAGGGATAATCACTGTGTTGGTAAGTGGCCCCAGAGCGTCCCGAGCGATCGTCATCTTAACAGAATCACATGATGACAGGTTCCACAAAACACCTTACAAGACAAGAACACAAAATGTAGTAGAATAACGTAAAATGCAATAGTATAGCATTTAAATAAGAAAGATTAGGAATGCCAATTAAATATAAAATGAATCTATTATACATTTAAATGACTTATAAATGACTTCCCTTACTATCCCTCTATGGACACATAGAATTAGCACTGGCTAGCAAAACACAAATGTATGCATGTCGGTCAAAAGTTCAGAATATTTTAGATTTCTTTTTAAAACTTTTTGAAAGAAATCCATCATGCTCACTATGTAAAACAGTAATTTTATGAAAAGAATGGCTTTCTTTTTTATTATACAGCTCTGGAAAAAATGTAAAGACCACTTAACATTGATTTTTGAATGTTATACATATATTCCTGTGATAGCAAACTGAATTTTCATTAGCCATTACTCTAGTGTCACATGCTCGTTCAGAAATCAAAACAGACATTATTTAATAATCACCTAGCATGAAATTTAGTTGTAATGTAGAGGCTTGTATGAAAAAAAAATACTATAAATAAATTTAAGTTGTTTAAATTAATTCATGTTTGAAAATTCAGTGAAATGTGACGATACAATAATGAACTGATTTGAATTTGTGATTTATCCGAATTAAATAATTTGAAAAATGTTTTGCTAATTACTTTTCTTAATTCTTTAACCAAATGCTTTAAATCCATTTAGCGATCAAGTTAAATCATGCCATTGAACAGTTTACAGTAGATGTGGGAGGAGATTTTTTTATTGTTTATTTAATTTTTAACTTTAGGGTTTGCATTGACAATAAAGTGAATGAGAATTTTCATTTTTAGGTGAACTAACAAGCATAATAAGCAATTAAAAACACACTTGATCATTTAACATAGCTCATTGGAACGATGAGAGACACATTCAGAGGTGTGCAGTAAAACTGTAAAGAGACAGTGGGAGTGCAACAAAAAATCCCGCAGACAGAGATCATTAACACAAAATAGTCTCTGGTTGCGAGTATGTGTGCATATAGAAGAGAGATCTGTCTTTGCTAAACAAACCTGCTGCCTGTTTGAGAAATGACAGTGAAAATAAACTCTCTGCATCTAGGAAACTGCTTGGGAGAGTAGAATTTCCCACCATCTATCTAGCGATAGTAGGATATCCAGCTTGGAGAGAATGTATGTGCGTGCAAGATTCTGTCAGCTCAGCTTTTAATCAAATACTTTGTCCCTCCACATTAATCACAGTTCCATTGACTGTAATCTCTGATCTGAGCTTCACAGCTCAAACTGATCTCACCACAGGAGCGAAAGAAAGCGAGTCAGAAAGAGCGAGCAAAAGAAAGACTCTCTTATGTCAGTCAGTCATGTGACCCCACACACCCACTCACCGGTAACGAGCTCTCGCACTTCAGTGTCTGGAGTTTTTCTCAACAGACGAACCAAAGCTGGGATTCCACCGGCATTCCTCACACACACTTTATTATCGTCGGTGGCTTTTCCATACACTAGGTTCCGGAGAGCTCCGCAGGCGTTCCGCTGAACTTCCAGGGTTTTGTGGTCAAGCAGATCCACCAGGTGCCGGATTCCCCCCAGTCGACACACCTGAAAACATACAGTAAGAGTGTGCAAGGTTTTATATGTGTGTGCACATTTAAGGTGTGCTGCTAATTAAAAGTAGAAACATTTTTCAGTTGCATACTAGTAATTTAACCATTTCTAAAACTGTAGTTTCATTCAACAAGAAATGTTAAAACCTTATATGTATCACATTGTTTGCACATGCAGCTTTGTAGCCGAGCAGACTTTTATTCATGTGAATCATTATATGAGCCGTCTTAACAAAATGATTCACTAAAATGAACCAATAATTCACTGGTTTGAGTTCATGCATAGAAGTCCCAGTGAGTAATTATAGGCGTTAAAATCATCTCTATGCTTTTGTCCTCCTAAACGCTTACTTTAGCAGACAAACACTACCGGTTTAAACTTTTGGGGTCGGTTTTGTTTGTGAAAGAAGTCTCTTATGCTCATTTATACATTTTAAAATGTAATTTACTCATGTGATGGCAAAGCTGAATTGTCAGCATCATTACTCCAGTCTTCAGTGTCACATGATCCTTCAGAAATCCTTCTGATATGCTCATTTGGTGTTCAAGAAACATTTATTATTACAGTTGAAAAAGAGTTGTGCTGCTTAATATTTTTTGTGGAAAAAATTTATTCATTTCAGGGCTTTTTTTTTATAGAAAGTTCAAAGAACAGCATGCATTTGAAATCATTATAAATGTTTTTACAGTCACTGTGATAAAATTAACGTGTTTTTCATTAAATTAACATTTTCATTTTTGAACAGCAGTGAAAACCTTTCAAAATTGCAGTTATTATAAATAAAGATGCCTCATCCTGCACTACACAGATTTATGTCCAAGATGTTTGTCCAAATAAATGTACATAAAGCAACTAAATAATGCTTTATTATATTCTTATTGGTTATAAGTCAGCTCTGTTTGAGAACAACAGAAGACATAAATGGGAAGTGCCTATTTGCCTAGTGTGTGTGTGTGTGTGTGTGTGTGTGTGTGTGTGTGTGTGTGTGTGTGTGTGTGTGTGTGTGTGACCATACCTCTGCCTTTATGCGGTTATCTCCGTAGCAGAGGTGCTGTATGTACGCTGCAGCATTGGCCTGGACAGAAGGGAAATGATGCTGCAGCATCCGAATCACCTCTGGCAGCTCGGGATCTCTCCAGGCAAACTCCCTAACACCCCGCAGAGGCATACAGAATACATATGTCATACAAATATGAAAAAGACAAATCCCAAATTGACAAATGAATGTTTACAGATTTGAATAAAATATTCCAATCTTTTCACTCATAATACAAGTGTTTACACTAGGTAACTAAATACATAAAAATCAGTCCAGCTTCATGCACTGCAAATGTGAATGAACACTCATGCGATTTTGTCAAACTCTGTTCTGTCAGCAAAATAAACATGCCTAGAAAAATGATTACAAAGAGACATAGGCACAAACGTTGTGGAACAAATAAATAAGTAATGCCGAAAAAGGGAAGACATGCTGGGTTTCATTTACAAGCAAATTCTTCATGTTTTAATTGTCAGTGATTTCAAAGCTAGTCCTAAATATTTTCTCTAAGCTCTCTGCAACGTTTGTTGAATCACTTGATTCGGCTTTTCACCTTGGATCTTTGTGAGCACTGTCTATGGAAGGCGAGCGCGTGACAGCGTTGTCGACGGCAGCTGCGTGTCTGTTGTAGTTCGAGTCGGCTTGGTGGTAATGGGCGGGGTGATAGGTGTCAGAGTGCGTTGCCATGGAGCCCATTGAGAATAACCCTCGCTGGAACCTCAGAGTGCTACACTGACTAGTGGTCCTTTGTAAAGTACCAAACCCTGAGTGAGAGAGTTCGCAATACAGACATTATTAAGATTAACACTGTGGACACGTCAGACCTCATTCACTGAGTTTGCAAAGACAGCAGTGGTGCATGAAGGACATTCGGCACATACCTGTATTGTTTCTGGAGATAGCGCTCTGGGAGCCTTGCGTGGGACTCTGGTACAGAGGGTTCTGGAAGGTTCTGTCCTCATAGATTGGTGTGACGTGGCAGTCAGGGGAGCGGGCCTCCTGGCCTAACTGGCTGTTTTGACTATAAGAGGTTTGCAAGCCTAGACGAAGATTAGAGATTCAGTCAGTCAATGTCATGAGTTTATACATCAATAAACAACTGACAAATCCACTCTTTTGATTGGTGTATCCAATCTATAGAATATTTCTCAAAACATTATACTATACTGAAAATATTACAACACACTGCCATAGAAGAACTGATGAAGATTGTGGCATTCACCCTTTTCTTTAATAATTTATAATGGCTTTATTCATTTTTTGTGACGTTCCATTTGGGAGCAGGATTGTTATAATTTGTTGCAGTATGATGTTCATTGTTAGATTTGGTTGTTCTAGTTATTTGATGTTTTGATAGCTGTTTGTTTTTTAGATGTCATTGTTGAAATCATTATGGTACTAAAATGTAAACTTTATGCTTGTAGAAGTTTTGCAATCATGTTGTCTTTCATGTGATGCAATACCCTGATGTGTATACAAGGGCCTACTTGTGAATGGTTTGATTGTCTGATGAAGAGCCATATGGCTCAAAATATCGCTTTTAACCTCTTAAGCTCTGGGACCATTTTTGGTATTTCCACCTGGATTTGGCCTACCCAAATTGAAAAGCTTCCCATACCCACATACAGTAGTCTAAATACACAAAGGAAACCCTCTGAAGTTTAATTTTACGTAAAAAAATTGTATGCTTTTTATGTGTAACATATTACATTTACATAAAAAGGTCATATTCCTCCATTTAGATTAATTTGAATAAATATTGCATACATGATCCAGACAAAAATCTTTTTTCCAGTATTTTCTGGAACTTAGTGGAAACAGCCAAAACTGTCTGCAGGGTGCTAGAGCACACAGGGCCTGAGTTACACACTTTCAAAGCACAACATGTACTTACATGTTTATCACTTTTAGCAGTGTTTTATGTAACTTCAAAGAGTTTCCTGTAAAATGACACCAACATTTTGAATTTAGACCACTGTATGTGGGTATAGGAAGCATTTCAATTTGGGTAGGCCAAATCCAGGCGGAAATGGTACAAGAGTAATTTAGTGTAAATAAATACATTACTTTGTGTAAAACAAATGCCAAAATGATGCATATCCAGAAAGTAGAGACTCTAAGCTTTCAAATGGTACCACATATGAGGTCAGAGCTCCTCCACAGACAATTCAAATTGAAAGTATACATGACCCTGTACAGGGTCCGCAGAGTTTAAGTGCCAACCTTTTCCTTTTCAGTGAACAGTTCTTAAAAGAACAACTTTTTTCTAAGTACGAAGAACATTTGAATCTAAAAAACCTTTTGCGCAATAGAAAGTTTCCATGGATGTTGAAGGTTCTTCATGGAACCATAGATGCCAATAAAGAACCATTATTTTTGCAGCATGAATTTCCATCCAGGATGGTTTGTACAGATTAGGTGCTGATCTAGCTGGTGAAGTTGTTGTTCAACCAATCGTCTGTACAACCAGATATCGGAGAAATAAGATGTACTGCACAAGGCAAATTAATCTCTTAAGTCTTCAACTGGAGATGTAAGTTCTATTCTATAAAAAACTGTTTGCTTTAATTAACCACTCCACTGGATGTTCACACCTTCAGATGTATCTATGAGAGATAATGACCTTGAGCAAGTACGAGGCATATTCAGTAGCAGCTAGATTAAAACAGTTTTTATGCTGAAAGTAGGCACTACGTTGTGTTGCTGTTGGTGACATGAATGTCAATTTGCCTGACACAATCAGAGATACGCATACAATTAATTGTGCAATTTAGACAAATTAGCCAAAGGTCTCTCCCACACATAATTTCATGGCAAACAGGATACAATAGATTTGCTCATGAACGCCTACCCAAAATTGCATACCCAATTACCCAACTCTTGGAGCATAATTACTGAAACTACTGACAAACCAAAATGCTTAAACTGACATTGTAGAGTATGCTCATTAGTGTACAAGTGTTTTAAGAGCTGTAGGGCATGCATTCCCATGCAACCTTGTGAGACTGACATTCAAAACCAGAAGTTTCAATGGCAAACATCTGACCCACAACCTAAGCAGACAAACTTCGATCTCTGCCTTCAAACTACCAGCTGGAAGAGACATTCCAGTCAGTAGACTTATTTGGCCATTGTGAGTTTATCACATTAGCTGATAACCATGCTCACTTGGTCTACAGTGTTAGTTCCTCCTTCTGTCAGTACCAAAATGTATAATTTTCTATGGCTGGGTAAAAATATTGATAATCATTTGAACGATCCTGATACAGATTTTTCAATATCATTCATACTTTAATCGGCTGCATACATTTTTTTTTAGTTCTGCCAAATCTGAATCTTCAGCGCCACGGCAAAGAATGAGTGTGAATGTGAGTTTGCAGCCTGTATTGAATGTGATGCAATAAAAGGACAGTCTATTATGAATCAATGGCTAGAAAGGTCTTTGCAGGCTGCATGCAAAAACAATGTAACCAGTGTAAACAAATGACTCTTATGATTCAGTTCTTTTAGTGAATCAAAAACATACAGCGTGACCAGTGGTGCCTGATCCCTGAAACAAATGACTAAAATGGTCCTTTTCATGAATTTCTAAAAGACAAGTTAACAATTTGAATCAGTCTGAAAGACTGCAATGCTGTATAATTTACAGAACTTGGAGAGAGATGTAAAGCAAATTGGGCAATATGCTATCTAAATGAATAAGAATCCAATTAAATCTGAAAAGCTTGTGAATCAGAATCTTGATACCATGGTAAAGAATGATTACCATATGCAAATACTATAAAATGTACATAGTACTCCAAGGAGCTTAAAGGAATACAGTACCATGGTACTGAGCTTCATGTCCAAAAGAACAAGGAAATATCCCTATTCGGCCTTTAAACAGTGACTGAACGTTGAGTCAGTGTAACATTAGCATAGAAATGCCTCAATTGGGTTTTCACAGAATTTTTTTTCACATGTCAATCAGACACTGGCAATATCATACAGCAAACTGTGAAGCGAACAAAGCAGCACAGCTCGCTGGCTTGGAACAGCCATACAGAATTCAGTGAGTTTGTCTTTCATAAATTTCTAATCACTTCATACATCTCCAAATTCAACAATAGTTCTTTCTGAAAGGCCTGGAGTTAAAAGCTTCGTTTTCAAAAGGTTTTACATCACGCATGATCTACAGAGAAATAGGGCCTAAATGGGGCAGTGGGGCACATCTGAGGAAGTATCCCATAGAGTCAAAATGTGAGATTATCATCAGAATAATCCTACAAAACACTAGAGCACACGAGCATAAGCATAAAGACGTGCACCCGCACACACACACAGTCAATATCCATGCAGCTCCAGTTTCATGTGGACGTTTATTGCAAATGGAATTGAGACTAATACAATTTTGAAACAATATACTATACAGGCCCTATATTAATGCATCTCAGCACATTTGATTCACAAACTTGTATGCACGCACAGCATCATAATCGGAGGGTTATGATCATTTGGGTAGGAGCAATTACGAGAATCATTTTTTGCACTTTTATGAGAACCAATTTGTGTCAGTCTCCCTGCGGCTCCCCACCAAGACCATCAACATGTACAGAGTCATCTTTTGACCCATTTATATTGAGAGATGTGTTAAGTTTTCTTCCTGTGGCTCTCGTAATTTTAACAGACAGTATACATCATAGATTAAACTGAAAAAATGCTTATTTATTCACATTTTAATAAAAATGCTAAATTATTCACATTTCTTTCCATGTTTTGAAAATTCACATCATGAGGGGATTTTCAGGAAAGAAATACCTTCTTAAGCTTCGGAAGATTTTATAATCCAAACCAAACACGCATACAAACACAGATAAGTGACAGCATTACTAATCCTTGTATAATATAATGCATATACAACGCTAAGAAAGTTTCACACATATCAAATCTGTGTCCTTAAATCCGTGACTTTTCAAGAGTGGTGTACAAATTGTGTTTGAGAGTTCTGGCATGGTCAGGATGGAAGAGAAAATCGTTTTATGGATTTAAACTTTATGGAATAAGAAATTTAGAAAATCATTGGTTGCTACAATTTTTGAAAGAAGTCTCTTATGGTCAACATTTATTTAAAAAAAATACAGTAACATTGTATAATGTAATTTATTCCTGTGATGTAATTTTATCTTATGCTCAAGAAATATTTCTAATTAGTATCACAATTGAAAAAAATAATAATGCTTATATGATGCATTTATTCAGGATTGTTTGAAGAACAGAGTTCAAAATAACAGCATTATTTGAAATTGATTTTTTTTGTAACAATGTAAAAGTCTTGTCACCTTTGACAAAAGAACAAATAAACCCCAAACCTTTTAGAAGTAGTGTAATTTAAAACAACTCCTAACCTTAACAATAACTGTAAATCAGGATAGTTTTACCCACCTGTAAGGCTATCTGGTCTTGAAAGAACCATCCTCTCAAAGATGTCATAGGCCCGAGAACCAAAAGAAGAGTGAGTGCTCTCATATGCACGTGCATCATGCTTTCCCAGGGTTCCGTACTGCTGAGGCTGAGCGGTCATACCGGCCCGCAGGAGTGTTGGCGACCCAGACTCTGACCCTGTCCCGTTTCCATGCCGTCCCAAGTAGCTGGAGTGTACTGGTTCAGAGGCGTGGCTGGAGGAAGGAGGCAAGGTGGTGCCGGGAAATATGCTAGGTAGAGGACGGGGCTCTGAGACTATGGGCGAGCCATAGGGGCTTCCAAGAGAAGTACGCAGAGGCTGGCGAGTCGCAGGCGGGGACGGGGTGTAGAGTGGGGATGGAGCACGAGAGGGAACAGAACTCACACGCCTCATGACACGCCCACTGCTGCCCACCTAAGAAACATATTACAAACAAACACTATAACCATCATGCATACAAACTACACTCTGATAATACGGTTATAACCAAAATATTCAAAATCATTTCATTCATAACAATACTTTAAGACAAATCAGGCATGTGATCAGCTAAGGACAAAATTTGCCTCAAAATTAAAGGGTTTGTTTACACAAAAATGAAAATTCTGTCATCAACTACTCACTCTCATTTTGTTCCAAACCCATAAGACTTTCAAATCTGATGTATTTCTGTCCCTCCATTAAAGTCTATTCACCCAAAACTCAGATGCTTCAAAAAAACGTTCATAAAGAGATAACAAAATAAATCCATATAAATCAAGCAGTTTAATCCAAGTCTTTTGAAGAGACAAATAAGATCTTTTCATTAACGTTTTGAATGTCAGAGAACAGGCGGATAGACTTTCAATTGAGGTACATAAATATCTCAGAACATCATCTTTTGTGATCCGAAATGAACGAAACTCTTATGGGTTTGGAACGACATAAGAGTGAGAAATTGATGACAGAATTTAAGCACGAAACTAAATCTTGAGGAATGGTCATACAACAGAACAAATTCAAACCAATAATGATAAGAACCACCTACACACAAAAATATTTAAAGCTTTTAGAACTCATTCATAAAAATATGTTGTTTAATATAGTTAATAATATGTAAATATACTATATTCAATAAAAATATAGATATATATTTGGTTATTTAAATTATTTTATTTTACAGAACAGTAAAATTACAACAATACTCATGTATGGCTTGTCTTAACGCTCTGCTTTCAAAAGTTGAACCATAGAGCTTTTATTTTGGCGACAAGCAACAGGAAGTTCTTAACGCTTCTCTTTTGTTGACAATAAATGAATATCATTACAAATCTGCCAATATGATTGGCGCAAGTTGCGTTTTCAAATGCGAGTTATAAACGACCCAAACGCAGAAAACTTTCAGAGAAACGTGGAGGAGCATTTACTGCGACCCGAGGCACTCTGAAAACACCGGAAACATACAGACAAACAGGGCACCGCGCTGAAACATGCAAACTATATATCTCTGTAAACCACAGCCTTTGCCATTCAATAATCGCACCGACTGGCGAGAAAACCCGTTTTGTATTCTATATAACTTGAACTTACTAGCATTTGCCGCTTGGCGAGTGTTAATTTTGATCCTGCCTGATATGCAGTGTCCCGCATACAGCCCCTAGATGGCGCCGCTGGCTCCCACAGTGCGGTCGGAAGCATTCCGGGAAAGAAAAGTATTCGAAAACGCAGCATTTCCCAGTGTTTAGTTTGTTTAAGGCTATTTCGCGATTCACGTGCGTCATACTTCTCAAGTCGGAAAATGCGGATATACGTATAAATACGGAAACATTGCACCCCGATCAAATAGCATTCAGAACTAATGACACTCGAAAAGGCGAAAATAACATGCAAAGTTAAATTAAGCAATGTATTAGTGTGTTTATACCTGTGCTGAGGCCTGTCCTTCAGCCCTAGAACTCATGGCAAAGGTGGGGCTCCCACTGGGGGCGGAGCTTGTCGACTGGGACCTCCCTTCGGATCGTCTGGGCGTCACTGTGTTACTATAGTAACCACTCACCTCCTGATATCCACTATCCGAATATGAATTCATTTGAGTCGAGCTGCGCGAGTTTGCCGCAGACCCTGAGCAAAGGACACAGCAAGAAAAAGGCAACCCAGAAAAATAATGAGATAGATCAAAGATTTTCTGTTCGGAAATGATAAAACATTCGTGTTTGAACTTTGGATTGCTAGGTTAAATACGACTTAAGCTCTATTAATAGAATCTGTGGCCAGTTGTCGATTAACGTTACCACAGGAAATAATGACGACTCGTCCACCACTTTGTAAAAATGAATGAGAAACATATACTGCTTGTACTAAGTCAATACTAGAATTAAACATGTTGTACCAGTTTTACTGTAGTATCAGTCATGTGTGCATTTGACCGTTCTTATGCAGTTGCATTATGTAAACAGTTATGTCTCATGTTCATGTAAACAGGGAATATAACTGTTAACAGACAAACAGGGCACCGCGCTGAAACATGCAAACTATATATAGTTTGCATGGGCATATATGTCTTTGCCATATGTTAAAGGCGTGGACATATAAAACACATATTTATATGGCTGGTTAAAGGTTTCATAAGAGTTATTTGGCTAGCATTAGCATCGCTATTCTTCGTGTAACGTTAGCGATGCTACAACGGTGTTAGAGGCTGCACTGCCATCTATCGACGTGGTTCAACACGATCTCTAACTAAGTTTATGTAAATTACACGGATACTTGCGAGTTTTAGAGAGTGGTCTACACAATAATTGATTCCCTTACCCGTCCAAAAATGTAATATTTCCATCTTGTGTACGCCGTATTAATGTTTACGCTCGTTTTTTGTCTTTGTCAGTCTTCTTCAGTCGTACAGGTACGGATTCTCCTGTTACACTGTAATAACCGTGTTCCATTGTTTAATTTTCGCTTTCGTGTCACCAAACTACGCGACTAGTGTAGCCACAGGGCGACAGCCAATGAGCGCGAGGATGCTCTCCGACGGTTACTGTAACACCGCGAACCACTACATTTCAACATAGCGAAATCGACAGGGGTGGCCCGCACCGCACCGCACCATGTATGATTAAAACACTTTTTATATAAAGCTATTATGAGTACAGTCTTCATCTCATGTGTACGTACGTCATTTAGTTGGCTTTTCACAAAAAATAAAACTGATTTATATAACTTTTAAAATTGGCACCAAACTACTTAATGCACCTTTAAAATTAATCAAACATTTGCAAGAAAATCGCTGCTCATTTGTACTTTAAAACAGACTGTTTAGTCAAATAATTAATTGAAAATATTGAACAGTAATATTTACCTACGGTAATTGAAAAATAATTGAAAGCTGCAGGCCATTGTTTTAATTTAAAGAGCACCTATCATGGAATTTTGAAATGTACCTTTCATGTAGTGTGTAACATAGATCTAAGTGAACAAAAACATCCTGCATAGTTTGAAATATGACAGTGCACCGTATATATAGTTATTTTCTTTCAAAAGTAAGAGTCGACTCTGAGTCATTTTTAAGAATCGTTAGAAGACCGAAGCTTTTTCTCTGACTAGATGACGTCAACTTGTCAAGTTATTTGAATACGATACGCCCACTTATTGCGCTCCAAGACGCCAGTGAAAACTAGAAAACATCATGGCGACGAGACGCTGTGTTCTGAAGTGCGACTCAAAAGCAAACTTTTTTCATCTGCCCAAGGATGAGCATTTGAAGACTAAGTGGCTTGAAGACAAACCATACATCGTCGCGATTGAGTGTTTATTAGTCGTCAAATGTATGTTTTGCGATCTCAGGAAGCTTTTATTATGGACTTCTATTATGGCACATGGTATCTTCTTCGTCTGTCTGTACATGGACTACATGTGCACAGAGCGCCCTCCGGCTGCCAGTATGAATTGAAAACAACACATAAGAGACTCAATCGCTCATGATTAGGCTATATCTGCGCATTTTGAGGAAGTATTGAATAAAAAATACTCCTCTGTTTAGAAATTTGACACAGACATATGAGAATCTATCAATATGTCTCCTCATCTGCACACTTTTGAACTAAAAGCCCTGAGGGATGTTGATTTGTCGCGAGTCTTCGTGAGGAGAATAGAGGAGTTTTTTTATGAATGAGATCAGCTGAGGCTCATATTACAATCAAACGGTACAGACGCGGTTTTCATATTCATAACTCTTGACACATATTAACAAATTCCTGTCACTATAAGACTTTGATGGGCGTTCCGTTTCCGAAAATATCTGCACAGACTATACCAATCACAACTGACTGGGTCATCGGACCAATCACCGCAGATTAGCGTCATGTAAAGGCGGGGGTTTTGAAAAGTGAATCACTAAAGGAATCATTTGAGAATCGCTGTCAAAACAGGTAAAAATAAATGCATATTATAAGAAAACGAAAGTCTTTTTTGTCATTGCATGTATGCAAAACTGTTGTTGGCGACTTCTAAAACAACATTTGGAACATTTTAAATGCCAAGATAGGTGCTCTTTAATTAGTTAATATTGATAGTCATGTTTAAATATTAAAACAAAGCTCTAGCGTGTGTAATGCTCTTAAAGTAGCCTACTAGGTTAGCTGGCTCTGTCAAAAAAAATCGCATTATTTTAAGTATAACCATAAAACTTAAACATTGGAAGTGTTTCCTGGCCAAACAGCAGCCATACCATGGTGCAATGATGCCATGCTACTGGATGTAATAGTATTTACACAGTACTCTAGTCCAAAGTATCTTAAAGAATGCCATGGTACACCTTGCCATGCAATGCCCCTCCAATCTTTCAACCAGCTAAAAAAAAGTAAACCTGGTTACCTCTGCTTGACATGCTGTATGAACAGTAAAACATCAACTTCAGTATTACATCAGTAACACATAACCAGACTTGCATCCAAGTCCGCCTCAAAAGGATAATTAGCTTACGAAATGTAAGTGCATACCAGCTAGGTTTCCACTGTAGATGCATTAACACTTTTTACTTTCACTAAGCATAATAATAATATGAAGTGTTTCTTGAGTACCAAATCAGCACATTAGAAAGATTTCTGAAAGGGTTAGTCCACCAAAAAATTTCTGTCATTATTTACTCACCCTCATGTCCTCCCAAACCCGTAAAACCTTCGTTCGTCTTCAGAACACAAATTAAAATGGATGAAATCCGAGAGGTTTCTGAACTATCGACGTGGTTCAACACAATCTCCAAGTTTATGTAAATTACACAGATACTTGCGAGTTTTAGAGAGCGGTCTACACAATAATTGATTCCCCTACCTGTCCAAAAATGTAAGTAGCAACATCATTGCAACATTCAAGGCCCAGAAAGGTAGTAAAGACATTGTTAAAATAGTCCATGCGACTACAGTGGTTCAATCTGGTTCAATGTTACGAAGCAACAAAAATATTTTGTGTGCACAAAAATAACAACTTTATTCAATAATCTCTTCCCTGTCACTTTCTTGAACCACTGTATTCTCGTGGACTATTTTAACAATGTTTTACTTCCTTTGAAAGTTGCAATGATGTTGCTGCCTATGGATGGTTCAGAAAACTCTCGGATTTCTTCAAAATTATCTTAATTTGTGTTCCGAAGATGAACGAAGGTCTTATGGGTTTGGAATGACATGAGGGTGAGTAATTAATGACATACATTTCATTTTTGGGTGAACTAACCCTTGAAGGGTCATGTGACATTGAAGACTGGAGTAATATATCACAGGAATATATCAAATGTTAAAATTTATTAAAACAGAAAGCAGTTAATTAAAAAATAAAATATTTTACAAAATTATAACTTTTACTGTATTTTTGATCAAATAAATGCAGCATTGGTGAGCATACAATACTTCTTTCAAAGACATAAAAAAAACAACATTGGCTGCATCTAAAATCACATACTACAGTATATAGCAGGCGAAAACAGTGTGTGACAAAAGAAAGAAGTATGTCCAAATTCACAGTACTCATAAAACACTAGGCAAAAAGTACCAGGATTACCTACTTCTTCCGGCGAGATTCTGAATTGTGCATACGATGGACACTTTACTATCCCATGAGGCCACAGGAGAGGATTTATGAATGGCAGTGAAGCGACGCATAATGACAGCATGGCGAATGTTGTACATTCATACTACACACACTCATACTATATAGAGCATACTTTTTTAACAGTCGTGAAGTAATTACTTATTCAAAATAAGTACCTACTAAAGAGTATGCGGTTTCGGTCGCAACCACTGTTTTCTGTGGTAATCAACAGCAGGCCACAGACGCTACAGAAGCAGGCCACAGATGCTGCCCATAGATCTTTAGTTGTATTTAACTTGTAATATTCCATTAAGGCATCAGTAGGAGTATAAATTGTTCACATAGAGGTAGCAAAAAGCAATATGGAGTGTGAATGAACAGACCCTCACTTTCACGCAGGGAGATCTGTTCCAATTCAGGGGAGTAAAGTGGCCCCTGACCTCTGACCCCAAATGTGGGCGAGGGGCAACCATCCGACGGCTTAGACACACCTGCACCTGAGGATTCTGATTACCAAAGGGTTAACACACTGTGAGCGGGTTTAATCAAGATACAGTTACCTTCATCCCTAGACATACTTAAAGGGAGCATTAAGCTCAAATGTTCCATCATTCACCCAATTTTAAAGACACTGACAGATGATTTAAAATGCTTTCAGTCATTTTGACAGATAAAAAAATAAGGTCTCTTATCTATTGTTTCCCTGCTTGAAAAACATTCTCACAGTAAAGGGCGATAACAGGATTTAAGAAAAAGTTAGAAAAGTTTTAGCAGCTCTGTGATAATAGACCATGAGAGACACGAGTGAGGATTAGGGACGGAAAGAGATTCCAAGTGTAGTTCAGTGGAATAAATCATGGGATGTTGTTCATTATGTTGGGTGGTCAGATCACAAGACCTCAGTGTTGTCTTTTTCAGAGCAGAAGAAAAAGAAAAAGTCCAGAAACCACAACAACACAGTTTTTGTGATTAAAAATACCAAGGATTACAATATTATACTGAGCAATAATGTAAACTGGACATTTGAAATGACATGTTTTGGTGACTGAAGTAATAAATTCATCATCCATGACTTTAGTTATATTATTATTTATAAATGGAGCTTGACTATACTGATTATTTTTAAGGCAACTTTAGGATACTGTAACTAAAAAAACACAATACACAATACATTGTGATATTAGAGAAGAGAACACAATACATTGTGATATTAGAGAAGAGAGTTTAGGTAGGTTCAATTCACCAAATTTAGTATAAAGGTCCTCTAAATGTCCTCAACCAGCTCAACCATCTAATAGTCAGTGTTCCAAGCTAGACTATGTGATTTGTGCTGTACGTACCGCAGTGCTGTCTAAAATGTCAGAGTTATGCTTACTATTTACAACAGGTGACAAAGGAAAATAGCAAGCAGGAAGAGAAATAGACAAAAATACCTGCAGATCTCCACAGAAGAGACTTCTCAGAGGAGCTGGAAAAAAAGGAAGACATGAGAAAAGATGAAATGAAAGGAGAACAAAGACATACACAACACACCTGGGGCATTTAATGAAATGAGTGCTTTTTTCAGTTGCGTAAGTAAAAAAAGATTTTAAAAGAATCTAACAGGCCAATATTGTGTTTAAGTGTTAATAAAGGGTGCCATCTCAAGCATAATAAATTAATTTTAATATAGTATAATTATGCCTTTAGAAAAGTAACAGTGTTGACATTTTTACAATTCAGTTTGACATCTTGTGCTCAAGGTTATGAAGCTACAAAAATGTTTATTAGACAATTTTATACAGATTTTTCTGCAAGTTCATTCAGTAGTCCTTCAGCTACGGATTCTCCCATTGTCTCTGCTGGTAAAACATGATAATAAGTGTGTTCCATTGTCTAATTTTTACGCTTCACATCTCCAAACAACACTACACTACTAGTGTATCTACAGAGGCAGTAGCCAATTGGCGTGAGGATTCTCTTTGACGTTCACTGAAACACCACGGATCACGTCATTTCAGCATGGAAAAATACAGTGAGGTGAGTGAACCGCACCATACATAATTAAACACTTTTTTTTATAGAAAACTATTATGAGTACAGACTTCATCTCATGTGATTTTTACACCATTTAGATGACTCTTCACAAAAACACAATTTATTTATTGAAGTGTAAAACCCTTACTATTGTGCTTTTTTGGATATTACCTTTCATGTAGTGTGTAATATAGCTGTTTGTGAATGTAAATGGTTTTAAAGGTCAAAGTGCATGATAAATGGATCTATTGTCTCCCAAAAGAAAGAACCGATTCTGAACTACTGTACCTGAAATGAGCCATCTCTAACTTCAGTCTTACTTCCTGCACAAAATGCTCTTCATTGGCTGCCCAAGATTAATGTCAACTGTAATTATAGCCGAGGCCTGGAAGAATTCGGTTTGTGTTGTCGACATATCGAGAACATGCTGTTTTCTGCGCTGTAAAAGCAAATCCACTTTGCACGCATTTGGCTGAGGACTCGAATTGATACAGTAAAACCGGTGTCATCGTTACTGTTCATATCACTGTATCACTCCTCCGGAAGCCAAAGTAGCTGAAATTCATATATGGTAATGAGCGTTTTGTTTCTGATCCGCTGTAAGACCAATCACAACAGACTGGACCATCTGACCAATGAGAGCAGAGCAGGCTTTTGAACCGTCCTTTATCGAACCGTTTAGAGACACTGTGAGAATAGAGATTATGCTGTAATGTATATTATGAGACAATTAAAGTGTTTTTGACATAACCTATTCCAGGAGACCTCCAAAACAAAAGATTTGTAACCTTTAAAATAAATATATACCGTGTATATATATATATATATATATATATACACGATCAGGCATAACATTGTGACAGGTGAAATCCACTGATTATCTCTTCATCACAGCACCTGTTAGTGGGTGGGATATATTAGGGAGCAAGTGAACATTTTGTCCTCAAAGTTAATGTGTTAGAAGCGCAAGACAAAGGATTTGAGTGAGTTTGACAATGGCCAAGATGTGATGGTTAGACGACTGGGTCAGAGAATCTCCAAAACTGCAGCTCTTGTGGGGTATTCCCGGTCTGCAGTGGTCAGTATCTATCAAAAGTAGCCTGGATGCCAGCCAAACTTAGCCCCGCCCACAACATTTGAGCTATGCAGTTCGGTCTGGACTTGATCCGTAGAGGAGTAATTATGCCCGAACAGAAACTGTTCAGACCAATGAAATTGTCAGGGCGGGCTTTAGACGATGATGGACAGATGATAAACTGTAACGTAATCATGCACGTAACCAAAGAGCGCTTGGGTTGAATTCGTTCTAATCCTAAACGGAGAACTTGTTCGTATATGCATTCACCCTTACTATTTCTCTCAGAAATGATAATCGTGTTGGTAAGTACTCTGTGTATCCTTAAAAACACCGGCAAAGATCGTTTACACTCATCTTACTTATTCCAGCATGCGTGCAGACAGGGTTGGCAAGTTTTTACAACAAAACCTGCCCAATTGCTACTCAAAACTAGCCAAAAACAAGCCCAATAGCTTACCGGGGGGGTTCGCATTCCTGGGTCTGTATAGCACATAATTGGGGTCGCTTCAACCTGCGGACTTGGCAACACAGTGCAGTTGAGTTCTGTTGACATTTGACTACTAATGTTATGCGTCGCTCCGTTGCTCTGATTGGTTGTAGGTCTATTCAATTGAGGTCTTCCCTGGTTTGGTTGAAACACGCCCCATAATCACAGCCCAACAGAGCAGTATCAGACTCATATTCTGACTAGAATTGAGTATGACGACGTCAGGCTATATCAAAAGCGGTCCAAGGAAGGAACAGTGGTGAACCGGCGACAGGGTCATGGGCGGCCAAGGCTCATTGATGCACGTGAGGAGCGAAAGCTGGCCCGTGTGGTCCGATCAAACAGACGAGCTACTGTAGCTCAAATTGCTCAAGAAGTTAATGCTGGTTCTGATAGAAAGGTGTCAGAATACACAGTGCATCGCAGTTTGTTGCGTATGGGGCTGCATAGGTGCAGACCAGTCAGGATGCCCAAGCTGACCCCTGTCCACCGCCGAAAGCACCAACAGTGGGCACGTGAGCATCAGAACTGGACCAACTGGAGCAATGGAAGAAGGTGGCCTAGTCTGATGAATCACGTTTTCTTTTACATCATGTGGATGACCGGATGCATGTGCATCGCTTACTTGAAGAACACGTGGCACCAGAATGCACTATGGGAAGAAGGCAAGCTGGCGGAGGCAGTGTGTTGGGCAATGTTCTGCTGGGAAACCTTGGGTCCTGCCATCCATGTGGATGTTACTTTGACACATACCATCTACCTAAGCATTGTTGCAGACCATGTTCACCCTTTCATGGAAACGGTGTTCCCAGGTGGCAGTGGCCTCTTTCCGCAGGATAATGCTCCCTGCCACAAAGCAAAAATGGTTCAGGAATGGTTTGAGGAGCACAACAACGAGTTTGAGGTGTTGACTTCAAATCCAAATGCCTCCAAATTCCGCAGATCTCAATCCAATCGAGCATCTGCGGGATGTGCAGAACAAACAAGTCCAATCCACGGAGGCCCCAGCTCACAACTAACAGGACTTAAAGGATCTGCTGCTAACATCTTGGTGCCAGATACCACAGCACACCTTCAGGGGTCTAGTGGAGTCCATGCCTTGACGGGTCAGGGCTGTTTTGGTAGCAAAAGGGGGACCAACACAATAGTAGGTCATAATGTTATGCTTGATCGGTGTGTGTATATATATCTATATATATATAGGTCTGTTATTCTGTTGGCATTAGTTATTCATATTTCTAGTTATTTTTCACGCATATGTTCATGAGAAACACAAATGGCATCCGTTTTGTAAAATGACCCATCTCATCTTCCAACAAGTCAATGAAAAGCAAAAAGATCTGCTCCATTTGCTTGGCATTAGGAAACCATTACCAGTGAACATCAATCACATTGTTAGTCTACTGACTCTCGCGTTCATCTCTCTGACACAAATTTCAAAATCCTGTCCGGTTAATCACACAAGAAATGAACATACTTGTGCATTTGTAGGAACTGAAGAAGAGAGAATGACAGGAATTAGGATATTAGGAGTTCAGGTTGAATAAACGTCAGAATGCAGACGCCACTGTCTTAAAACAGCAGACAAGTGTCTGCTAATGCCTGCCACAATGTGTAACTGTCTGCAAAGGAGAGGTCAAAGGACATCGGTCATCAGGGTACTGCGACAGCTGAAGAGGGACAGCAGGAATGCCACATAGAGAAAGGTTAAAGGTAATGGGTTGCGGGGGGCATGGTAGCAAGAGTGCACACATGGACCTTCTTCAAGCAAAAGGAAAAAATGTCCTGTATACTGCAGCAAAACAGCACAGGCCATCTGAAAAAACAGAACAGACACTTCTTCACAGACGAGGAGAACAAACAAGGCAGCTGACATGTGCTTGCACACATACAGACACAAAGCGTTCAATGTGGCAAAGCAAGGGATGAGTAAGAATTGTACTGCTGTTTAACCAGATTGTAAATAAGTCTTCCTGAAGTGATGGCTGCAGCAAACATCTCTGATTTATCAGGAGCACTCTTTCCATGACATTCATTAAACTTTCACAATACCCCTAAAGCTTGAATGTGTTTATTGTAAATTGACAAACACCCACTTCCCATAAAAGCAATTATTCAGTGGGGAAAGAGAGATGACAGTTTGTGCATCACTGCACACTTGTCCTTCATACTGTCACACACCACGAGAAATACAGAACAGTGAATGCTGCGTTTCTGTACAGTATGTACCCAGACTACGTATACTGTACAGTTTAATGTGTTCCTCACGTGTCGGCAGGGGCGTAAGAGTGATCCATAAAGTGTGGGGTGGAGTGAGGGGGGTTTAAATGCATGGTTGCTATGGATACACTCACATGAGATACATTTGAATACCATAAAAGTACAATAATTAAGCCTAAAACCTCCTTGTGACAATTATGTAAACCTGCATATTTTGGTGCCATGAATATTAATTCTGTTAAGTGACATTAACCGTGACTGTTTAGCATAACAGAGGATGCTGGTAGGTGAGCAGTGAGTACTAGCAATAAATACATTATTATATATCATATATATTTTTGCCTTCACCCTGCACCAAAAATAAATAAATAAATACACTCTTGGAAATATAATAATGACCTCCCCAAAAGTAAAGGGAATTCATTTTGTCATTTGAGGGGTTAGATCATGCAGAGTCATATGATATATTAATGGAACATTTCATCTAAAAATGAAACATGTCTTTCCAAACTTGGGGTGTAACGGTTCTTGGTAAAAATTTGAGCCGCACCATTTATCTTCAATCTGACGACGAAATCTGATTTGTTGAAAATAACAACACATAAAAAAGACAGAGTTCGGCTAATGTACGTTTCTGTCAATGGATATGGATTCTGGCTTCCCAATACGTTACAACAGCATTGATCCAAAATTTTTGTCAACTTGGTTCAATAGGAGTGCCGTATGATCTTACCACGCCGTCGTCCCCTGCATGTTGAGACCTGAACAGCACACGTTTCTATCTGTGTTTCAACTAAACTCCTTTAAGCCTTATCAATTTAAACATTCAATCGCAAGAAGACATGAAAGAGAACTCGGGCACACTGTAAGAAGATTTATGTGTGCAGACTGTGCACTCATCTGAAGTCTTGCGCTTGAACGGACAAATTCACACAAAAGTTGTCAACAAGCCCGTCTTAGCGCGAGGTTATGTCTTAAGTGAACGTAAATAGTTCAGAAAGACAACGCATGTGTATAGTATCAGTGTTCTGGATCCGTGCATAATGTCTTAAAGGGTCATGAAACCATAAACCAAATTTTCTGAGATTTTAACAGAAGTATGTGTGTTGAACATCATGGAAGACAATGTTACCATCTGTTAGTTTTGAATGTGGGAGAAAACTAGTTAATTTTAAACCTTTTTGCTCTATTTTCAACTTCCTGGTTTAAATTCGTCTTCATGTCAACGTCAGGTTGTGATGTTTTCTCGTACTATAGTACGGCGATGACTCATTGGTGTCTCAAAATTATTCATGAGACTGCGTGTCTTTGTCCTATGAGAAGACGCGTTGCTTAATTCATGAAAGCACACGCTTAATTATTCATGACAGCACGCGTTGATAGGCATTTTCCTCTGACTGGCGCTTCAAAGAGTGAGACCGCACACAGTAAGTGAGAGATGCATTAATGGATCAAAAATGAGTGTTTTTTCCGCTTTGTATGAGTTTCTGCGTTGCCTACGTTCTCTTCAATAGATCCTGAGTCTTCACACAAACGTGATTCATCCACACTGTTAGTGTAACCGCTCTTTACGGGCATTTAACCGACGAAACGGCATATAAAAACTCCACAAAATAAGCCTCAAAAGTTATCAAAGGTATGTAACAGCGTGTTCATATATATTTTCAATGCAGATAACAAATTGCGAATGGCTGTGCATTTAATAGTCCATTGAATTATAGGTGTCCTGAAAAAACAAATTTATTTTATTTGTATCTTTACTGTATTGTATTTATTTGTACTGTTTGTGTAGTTTGATTATTTGTTCTTATTTTCTTTATTTTTATTTGACAGTAGTCCTTTTTTCCTGAAACATAGCACATACCAAACCGTACTGAAACCGTGACCCTAAAACGGTGATAAAAACTGAACCGTGAGTAATTTGAACGGTTACACCCTTATCCCAAACCTAAATGGTTTTTGTCTTCTGTAGAACAGAAAAGGACATTTTTGGCAGAATGTTCAAGCTGCTTTGTTCCATACAACAAAATAGGGTTATTGTTGTTACCTAAAACTAAAAAGAACTGAAATAAAAGACAAAATATAAAAAAACATTATTTTATTTCGGCTTTTTGCCCAGTCATAATTTCTCATTTTCTTTTAAGTTTTACTTGGCGTAATAAAATAACGAAAAATTATTAATTAAATAAAAAATGAACTATATAGACATTGTAATAAAAACAACAAAAACACACAACAAAATTACTAAAACTAACAGTAAAATATATATTTTTTAAATATTAATAAAAACTATTAAAATATTATATCAATGATACTAAAATAGCACTGCTGAACTGTCAAGCTCCAAAAATGACAAAAAGCAGCTTTTCATTTTCTTCAGTACCATCACAAGCCATTAAAAACCACACCAGCAACAGTGATCAAATATTTACAAACATATGCATGTTTTGAACAGAAAAACATGCTGAGCAGGCCTCATGGTAATAATGAGAACGCAGTACAGATGTTCTTTTCATAAAAACAGTATATTCTCATTTACTCCGAACTTGTATAAGACAAGCAAGAACCACTGATGTATGACATCACTGATGTTAAAAATGCATATAAAGGGGCCATATTTGAATGTCTATAGAAAGGAGCCTCAAGAACAACAGCAAAATAGATGATTTTCTGTTAATATCCTACATTTAAATCTGTTCCTCACACAGCTATTGCGCAGTGTACAAAATGTCATATGGGTTACTTTTATGATACTTTTAAGGTGGGTGTACACTGCGAGACACTCGGGAGGTTGTGAGCCATTGCACACGTTACGAGTCGGTTAACCTGATAATCATATCAAAGCAGGTGGTATACGGCACGACTGTACTGCACAGGCGAGCCGGCCGCAATCATGTGAGCTTTCGCATTTAAACACGGAGACTGGAGCTTTCAATGTTGCTGCTATAGCTTTGGATAGAAAAAAAAGAAAGAAAATAAAAAGATGAGTGTGCAAATGATTTGGTGGAAAGCAGAGAACAACACAGCCAATCAAATCAATAAAAACAACAAGAGTGTTTATTTGTTTGTCTTTTGATGATGCATGTGTCTATGGTTTATGTTGGAATGTACTTGAAACCTGTGGTCACTGTTCTTTTATGTTATTTTATGTTAAATAAAAAATTAAAAAACAACTAGAGTGTATTTCTGTGTGTGTGTGTGTGTGTGTGTGTGTGTGTGTGTGTGTGTGTGTGTGTGTGTGTGTGTGTGTGTGCGCGTGCGTGCTCTACTGGGCTATAATAATATTCATAGATCTAGCCTATGTGAAGTGGTTGTGTATGATGTGTCAATAGGGGTCAGCCTATACACTGGTCAAAATCGGACAGACTCCCTGAATTTTTTAACATGTTTAAAAATTATCAGGATGTCGGGAGGTACTCGTAACGTACTCGCCATGACTCGTAATTCCTTTCACACAATTTGAGCCATGACCATACGAGCTCAAACGATTTCCATGCACTTTCCCCTGAGAGAAAAAAAATCACCCGCAAGCTCGTACAACAGCACAAACCGCACCGTGTACGCCTGGCTTTACTTTTAAATGGAAACATAATTTAGGAATCAAGTCATATAACATGAGGGAAAGTAAATAACAGAATCTTTATATATTCCTTTAAATCATGAGCTATTCCTTCAAATCCCCGAGCACATGACTTTAGTATTTTTCAAAGCTGCCTCTTACCTGTCACTCACAGCACCTGGAGACTCCGCCCCCAACCTGCATCGTTCCAGCTGATTGGCCACAATCTGTCTCTCTTCTTCAAGTTCTCTGGTAAGCCGTTCAAACTGGAGCTCCTTCAGAAAGACAGGAGGGACAAAAGTGTCACCATCACTGCCTTCTATCATCAAAAACAAATCCATAATGTGAAGGCAGTGCACACTTCATACCCGTTTCCAGTTACAATGTTAATTTAGCTTCAAAATGAATCATCTTTAAATCCCATTTCATCCAACTTCCATCCTGTCCCGCTGCTCTTTGCTTCTGAATTTGTGGCCTCCTCCCCTCCTCTTGTTCTGTCTCTGAAGCCTCGGTCTCTGTGTGTGTGTGTGTGTGTGTGTGTGTGTGTGTGTGTGTGCAATGCATGTGTGTCTGTTTATGTGTGTGTGTGTGTGTGCAGAAGGCGAGAAGGCTGCACTGTTGGCCTGGCTCTCTCTGATAGAGACAGACTCGTTGATGCAGCTGCCCTTAAAGGAGACACACACATATAAACAGCCCCACATTGCTGCTGTATTGACTATAGTGTTCTGAGGAGAAGAAATATCACTGTTGTGTCACCGCATATTTTCATGATTGCCTGCCATTGTTACATTGCATCGAAACACCTCTGGAGCATTGTATCTAGTCTGAAATAGATATTAAATTCAGAAAGTATTTCCGGTATCAAGCTGCCAAGCACTAGAAGAGGTTGCAATTAATGTAGCCAATGAAAAGGAGAGATTATTGAGTGTTGTTCTCCTGGTGAGATAAGTCAGGCAATGGCTATCTGCCTTGTGCCATGCTGTGAGCTACCAGCTGTACCAGGCCTCTTCTATTCAACCTATTGTTCAGAGTGACAATACTTGCCTATGTCCTGATTCTGTCTAAGAGGAGTGCAAAGAAAAGACAAGACATGACCACACAAATCACTGCACTCTCACACACACACAAAGCAATGCAATCCATGCTGCAGTTTCTGGTGTCCTAGTGAAATATGTTAAGCCTGGCAATGGGTCAATTATTTGGATTTTAACAAGGATTCACAGCGTTAATAAACGCTATCAGCACAAACAAGATTTGTAATGATTAAGCTAACAGTTTAATTAGTAATTTTCATGACACTGAACTATGAGACAGATTTGAAGGCTGAAGCATTAGACCTGATGCAAGAAAACATGAATATATATATATATATATATATATATATATATATATATATATATATATATATATATATATATAAATATATATATATATATATATATATATATATATATATATATATATATATATATATATATATATATAAATATATATAAACAATAAACTGGTAATCAAAAACCAGTAATCAGTGTAAACATGATGTGAAGAAACAAATAAGAATCTTATTCTTAACCAAATTGGCTGATAAAATAAAACATTGGTAATATTAATAAACTGGTAATAATTAAATAAAATAAACTTGTAAAAAAGTAAACTTTATCAGCTCTCAAATTCAGTGTAAACCTAATGTGAGGTAACAGGTAAAGAGGCTATATGTAAGAATTGTCATGCTTTAATCGCTTATTTATTGCCAATGAGTGAGCCACTTGTAACAAAGCTTAAAAAAACAAGACCTTCACCAACTTCCTAGGTTGTCTTTCATACTGATTTTTATGTGAAGGACTCGCTCTCCCGAGAGCCTCTCTCCCATTCTATGACACATCAAACGAATGCTTATAATGTTCCGGATAATGCTGAAACAGCCATTCTGTACAGTAATGACAATGCGTCATGCAAAGGAAATAGGTTAATTCAAACTATAGTCTCACATATCTAGATTTATATAGTCTATAGCAGGGTTTCCCAAACGGGGGTTCGCGAGGGAATTGCAGGGGGTTCGTAAGTTGATGACAAGCAATTAATAAAATTATAATTAAATCATTAAAAATTAAACAAATGGGCTAAATAATATTAAAATAGAAAAAAATACAAATAAAACGTATTTACTAAATAATACATGTTTTTGAAGTAAACATGCAAATGAGCCATTAAATTATTGAAATATATACTTCAAATCTCAGGGGGTACTTTAAGTAAATTATTTTGGTCAAAAGGGTTTCGGCTGACAAAAAAGTTTGAAAACCCCTGGTCTATAGTATCAAATATACTTTATAATCAAACTATCATAACAGTGTAAATTTAACGGCCTCATCTGTCGACATGATGCCGACAAACAGCTGGTGCAAACATATCCACATCTCTATGATCAGATGCTTTCTTAACCGCTTTTTTTCACCGCTGTCATTTTGAGTGTTTACTTTGTCATTGAAACCAAATTAACAAAATTAGCTGATAAATAAAGTAAAATATATAATACAATTACATATATAATAATAATAAGAAGAAGAAGAAATTATTACTTGGTAAAACTTTTTTTCAGAGACATTATCAGCTCTTTATCAGCTCTCAAATTCAGTATAAACCTGATGTGAAGAAATAGGTCAATAGGAATAAAAAATAAATTATGATAAAAAATAATAAAGAATAAAATAAAATAAACACTCTGTAATCTATACACAGAGGAAAGGTTATCAGCTCTAAAATTCAGTGAAGACTGGATATTTGTGTCCTCAGAGCGAGCTTTCCCCACCCAAGAATTAATAATGCAAATATGCCTTGACTAATGAGCACAATGTTGACTTAATACACCTACAATCTGCAGCCACTCATGTTAGAGCTGCTATTCAGATTACAGATACCCTACAGCCAGACGCAAGCAGATGGAAACGGTGCGGTATACCTGTTCTTTAACAGAGGCCAGCAGGTTGGTGGTGGTGGTGGCATCAGTCGCCATGTTGTTGTTGTTGGATCTTCCCTCACCACTCAGCACCTCCCTTTCCTCCACAGGGCTTTGCCTTGGAGTAGGCATTCCCCCTACACACACGAACACACAAACACAGCTATTACCATCACTGATACACTTTTAAATTAAAAGCGATGGGTAAAGACATTTATAATGTTTCAAAAGTTAAATAAATCCTGTTCTTGTTATCAAATAACCCTTAAAAAACCTATCATGAGTTGTACAACAATAGTAAGCAGCACAACTGTTTTTAACAGATAATAAGATAATAATAATACGCACCAAATCAGAAAATGTATTCAAATAGAAAGAATAATTATTTTAAATATATATTATATTTATTAAATTGTAATAATTATATATATTATTTAATTTAATTTATATTTTATAATATAATTTAATTAGCATATTTGAGACCATATTTAATCAAAATGCATTACAAATATTTCAAAACAGAAAACGTGAAAGAGTCTGTACTTTGTGGACCTGATATCAGAATGATGCAGATACCCATACCAAATATTGATAGACCAATTGACCTAGCTGATATACCTGTCTAAGTGAAGGTGACTTCCTTGAAGTCAACATAAAACAGTACACATTTTACTTCTTTAATGTGACAAGACTTGATTGTATCTATTGTGAATCAATTGAATAATGAAATGCACGCTGCACCCACTTTTAAGGAGGCTTTTTGACTGAAATGTAGAAGCTGAAGGTCGAGTTCATCCACAAGAGCATCTTGACATAACAATGTTTACAATTTGACAAAATATTCTGAAGACAACATTTTTTCTTTAGAATAAAGTTGCACTGATGAATCGTGCACAAGGACCAGGAACATACATAAAGCAAGCAAACAGGGACACTTTTGATTCCATTGCACTTTTTTTAGACTGGCAAAGAAAGCCTGGAGTTCTTGGCAGCATTACGGCAGGGCAACAAGGGATGTATTCCAACGTGTGTTCCAGCATCCCAGCATGCAACAGCATGACAAGACAACCTGTTCCTTTTCCAGTTCCCTTCCCCCAAACGACAGCAAAAAAAAAAGAAAAAAAAGTATGATCAGCAGATGCACTTATTTTCCTCTTCCTGGATGCTTTTAAGATAAAAAGAACAAGAAGAGCATATCCTTCAGCTTGGTCGAACTGCATTTTTATGTATAAGCAAATCATGCAAATAACAAAGTAATATTTTGAAGAGTGGTCTTTTGATAGGATGTTTTGGAATACTAAGATTAGACGGAATGAGATTAGATCTAACATAAGATTAGAAGCGCAAAACTACATATTTCAAAATTGACTGGTCGACTAACTGGTATTAAGGGTTCACATCAGTGTGATCATTCTTTATGTGTTTTATTGTGGGTGTTATTGGGATGGGTTCTTTCTTGTGTTCAAAACCAGCTGGAGAGCAACCAAGCTCAAAATAAAAATTCAGGTGTTTTTTTTTCTTCCACTTTTGGGTTTTCAAAAGTTTAGAAACAATTTTTCAACTTGATACAATCATGAAGTGTAAGATTCATGGCAAAGGTGCTCAAAGAACAGCGTGTCGCTACGCAATGCAAGGCGACAATTGAATGTCATTGAATCATTCACTCAACCATTTTGTTAAAGATGAGTCATTGGATTAGAGATGCACAGATCAATCGGCCAGGGACCACAATCTCGTTGATCGGCTGGTCAGTCTCACGGTTTTCCGATTCCGAGCCGATTTCCGCTTTGTTGCCAACATTTATAGGCCTACTTTTTTATAGTGAAGGCCAACGTTGCAAGTTAAAATAAATGTTTTTAAGTAAAATTGTTGAAAATTATGCAATAAATTAGTCGATAGATTAATCGATAAATTAGTCGATAGATTAATCGATAAATTAGTCGATAGATTAATTGATATAAAAATAGTCGTTAGTGGCAGCCCTAAATAATAATTATTATTTGCACGGTTTGTTGTGATAAGCTAAGCGATCGTTAGATTTAATCACTGTTGGTAGCACGATTTATTGTAATGCTGTAAATGAAACGCCTCTAAACATTAGATGCATTCGCGCTGAGGAGCCGATGCACAACCCACGAAAAGATGATAATTCCGCACACAACTGCAATTGCTGACTGCAGCTTTAAAGGGGGGGGGGGGGGTATCACACAGTTTATGTCAATCTCATGTCAATCTTGAGTACCAATAGAGTAGTATTGCATCCTTCATATCTCGGACAAGTCTTTCGTTATATCACATTTATAAAAGACAGATACGCTGTTACGCTGTCTTTCCGAATAAAACCGAGCGGCTGGAGGAGTATCGTGTGGGCAGAGCTAAAGAGCCACAAGCGTGCGCAGCTATTGCATTGAGAGCGTCTGAAAGCTGTGACATCCTTAGAAAATCTGGGAAAAAAACGTTGTCCTAAATAAACGATGGCTATCAATCAGATTCAGCCATACATATATGATCCAGAATCAGATCCAGAGGCTGAAATTGAAGCGGAGCAGCAGCAATACAGCAGGACGTCTCTATGTGGTATGTACTGTAACTGTATATATTTGCTTCACGAGTTCACACTTACATAAAATGTATAGAGAGTAAATTTGGCGTGCTATCCGGGGGAAAGGCTTCGAGCTCGGAATTTGGCCCGAACCCAGAATACCCCCCGTGTATGTAAGTGGTTAGAACTAAAAGTGTAGACTGGAGAAGGGGTGGTGGAGGGATGCTGATAACTGTCAACAAACAGAGGTTGGACTGCTGCGTATATAAACCTCTATTGTTGATTAGCTAGCTTTATAGTGCATGGCACAAAGACGTAAAAGATCCATGGAATTGTTTTTTTTTACTTGTTCATTAAAAGAAACCGAATTGAACCAGTCTTGCCATCACTATTGTGCAAAACACACACACCCATACATAATCCAATCATTTAAAGCTAATAAACTTCATAAATGGCAGTAGCCCACTGTGCAGCATTTGCACAAATGAAATCCAAAATCCACTTTAGAAGCCCTTAAAATCCCCACCCACCTCCACACTGGATTTACCAAGAGTCTGCTGTCAGTCAGAGCACAGGATTTATGTACAGAGGAGACGAGAGGAGAAGAAACAAGCAAGCCATTCTATTAGCCGCGATGACCAAGGAACAGTAATAAATGGTTACTTATTGGAATCATCTGACATTGTGTATTTACCACTACCACCACATAGGTCTGTCAGAGAGATCATTATATCACTTTATAATGAATAGCAAAACTTGGCCTTGGCTATTTTAAATGCACACACACACACACTAAAGTCCCTGGGATGCTTTTCAGAGCACATAACATGCCAATGCAGTGTAAAGACATGCAGCTCAGTCTCTGAGGAACACGTCTTACTGCATCATGATGCATTGTCCCTGCAATCTTTACATACTGTAATTGAGGACTGCTCAAAGCAAATCACCGCACAGCAGCAATTACATGGTGCACAGCAGCAAGCCTGCATTCAATCTGAACTCTGGTCAATATGATGAGGCAGCTGAAACTGCATCTATCCCACACTGTCATTACAGTCCAAACGGCAACAGAATTCTTCTTGATTCTGTCGAGCTCGAATTATTAGAGCAGGGGTTGAGAGCAAGGACAGAGAGGGATGCTCAATTATGCATAGAGAAAAGTGTCTAAAAGGTGCTCCAGCCTCAGTCCTAGTGACAGCATCTAGCAGTCATAATGGAGACCAGCCTACTTCACAGTGAAGGCTGTGGGATACTGGGCTGTAGGATGCCATAACACATGTCACCAAGGGTTCTCATTAATGCAACATGCAATGCATTGCCCAGGTTAGAAGGTGATGGACATATGGACTAAATGCGCCATGCAGGGTCAGATGATGGACCAGAGATGATGATGATGGGTGGTGTAGGTATCTCGGTTAGAGGTGGACGCGACACTACACCTGATCAAGTTATTCAGCTTTATGTATTGAACAAGGCCACCAGTCCATCTATGCAAGCATAACTATAGTACAAATGCATATTTTCTGCATAGTTAATCACTGCAATGAAGAAAAGACAGAAGGAATGAGCTTTAAAGCAGGCTTCGACCGAGAAGGAAACAGTTTCTCGGCTTGTGCATTAACCACAGCGTTTAATACCGCTCAGTTTTGAAATTGACTGAAGGAGAGATGCAAGAGATCTACCGATAAAGCAACGATGAATTCCCGCCGCCAGCGCGCGCCAGATGTTAGCAACGCTTCATTGGAGCTGCGCGAAATCACCAGTACTTACCGCGAAACCGCCGAAATGCGAATTATTCGTGGACACCGCTAAATCCATTTGTAATAGAATGATAGGATGACATTCTTTCCAAAGGTGTTTTCACGCGATGAACGGGCGGCTCCGGCTGGGTCTCGCGCGCTTCCATGGGCAAGAGGGTCAGAGCGCGTGACGTAGACGCTCCACACAGAGAGATGCTGTTTCAGGGCATTTGAATGTGTTGCCATGTAGTCGAACAGGAGTTGATTCGGAAAAATGGAGTTTCCATCGAAGTACGTGAAAAATACGCTTACAGAGAGAACACAACAATCCCTAAATGGTCACATGAGTGACCATCTGCTCGTAGTGCGCATTAACGCCCACAAATTCGTTACTTTGAATGGCTTGATATACGTGTTTAGTCTTCTATTGGTTGGATTTATAAGTATTCGGGGTTAAACAAAGTCCACATAACTTTGGCGAAGACTAGCCAGCGCATCATAAATATTTTGTATGATAATAAAAAATACGCTTTTCTAAGGGCTTTTTCCAAATGAACATTAGGCAACATTGCCATCGTGTGGATAAAAGGACATCTCCCTTTGGGAGTGATCTAACTGCTTCTGTCAGATGACAACTTTTCACTTCCCAATTAAAGATTTAAATTGTAAATAATTACGTTTTTCTTTTAATTATCACAAATGGCAAATTGAGGGGAAAAAACAAATATAAATCCCCACATTTTACAGGGTAAGCAAAATACCCGTTCTGCCACCAAAGCCTTTGCTCACCTTCTGCTTTATGGACCTCATCTTTTAGCCTCCTCTCATGTTCTGCCAACCAGTCACACATACTGAGTCTTGGACCTGTTAGAAGCCAATGTTCAACATGCAGGGCTGTTATGAACCTGTGGGACTATTAGTGATTTTCTGATTTCTCAGCCCACTGTCCATACCTTGCATTATAGGTCCAATCCAATGTTATGCATTCAAGTTTTTTTGCTGATTATTCGTGCACTTTCAAAATAATCAGCAAAAAAATCCACAGAAGGTTTTATAGAAAATGTGGAATTATTCTGTTCAAAAGGCAGAGCTCTTCAGCTCATATAAGGGCAGTACAAACTTAAAAAGCTTTTATTTCATAATGTGATTACCCCCTACTTTCAATTATTTTACTTCAAAGAAAAGTTAGATTTTTGTGCATTTTTAAATAAAAGATCAAAAGGATAAACATTGCAGATTTATTTTTACAGCCATCTTTAATTATATTTACCAGGGGTACCAATAATTATGACCACAACTATATATATATATATATATATATATATATATATATATATATATATATATATATATATATATATATATATATATATATATAGAATTTTTATCAGTGACATTGAAGACATTTATATTGTTACAAAGGATTGTTATTTATAATAAATTCTGCTCTTTTAAACTTTCTATTTATCAAAGAATACAGGAAAAGATCTATTATGGTTTACACTAAAATATTTAGTGCCACAACTTTTTTTCAACATTGATAATAAGAAATATTTCTTGAGCACAGAATCAGCATATTAGAATGATTTCTGTGACACTGAAGACTGGAGTAATTGGCTGTTGAAAAATCAGCTTTGCCATCACAGGAAATCTTAAAATAGAAATGTTATTTAAAATTGTATTAATATTTCACAAGAGTACTGTTTTTATTGCATTTTTAATCAAATAAATGCAGCCTTGAGTGAGCATAATACTTCTCAAAACATTACAAAATCTTACCAGCTTTTGAACAGTAGTGTATGTCTTATTTATTAATTAATATACACTAATTCATTCATGCTAAATTATTAGTGTAGTCAAATTATATTAGATAGAAATTTTATTTATTAATATTGTTGTTTTTACTTATTTTATCCTCTTTTTAGTTTTAGTATTAAAATATGTTTACCTCCTTGGAAAATTTTGTACACATAAAGATCTGAAATGTATTTATGGTCGACTGATTATAGGATAACAGTGCATTCATCCTGTGAGGCTGACTTTTGAAACAATGACCACAGACAGCAAGCATTTCATGCACATGCAAATTTATTCAGTTATCATTTATAGACATGAACTGACAGCAAGTGTAAACATAAATTATACAGCATTTAACGGCAACTGAATTCGAGATTATTATTTACCATCACATTAATACTAATAACAACAGACATTCACAATCACGAACTCCCTAAACCCCCTTCCTGTTCTCAAATCCCTACCAAGGGCATCTCCTTACGTCATGTAATAATTCATTGTAAGGTGGCCTTCTTGTGTGCTCACCATGCGCTCAACTAGTTGACTATTGGGCCATAAGAATACACAAAAGTGTTCAAACCAGAGATTTGCTGAAGTGTGTGATAAGAGTTTGCAGCTTACACATTTTGTCCTATTCATTGACAATGTGAGGTGAGAAAGAGCTGTTTAACGTGGCATAAGTATGTCCTATCTCCCTACATGCGTGTTATCTTTAGTGTTCCTAAGGTTTTGGCACATTATTGCACCATGAGTATTAATGTATAAGTGAAAAATGAACATTATGAAAATCAGCTCTACCTTGGCATCAATGCGCAAAGCATCTAAGATGTATTTTGTAGTGCACGTAACCAGTAGTTTTCATTTAGGGACCACAAATATTCCTTCCTCCTAGGGTTATAGTTATCCTGATCACAAGCACCATAGATATGTGAGCCTGACACAAACTAGTTAATGAAGAAAAAATGTTTTTGCATAAAGCAGAGCGGGTAGTTGATGCAAAGGAGCTATTGGATACAAGAGAACAACAATACATGAAGAAGGGTTTTGAGGGGCATCGCCTTTTATTCCAATTCATCCTCCGGTGCAATGGTGCTTGTCTGCTCAGAGGTCAAGCCTAAAATATCAAATACACACAAATACATTTTTCAAATAGATACATAATTAGACATGCATTAAAGGTGCAGTAAGCGATTTTTGAGAAATGCTGTTGAATTGACATCAACACCCAAACTAGTGTTGTCAAAAGTACCGTCCGCGATACCAAGTCGGTACTGAAATTTGAAAAATGTGACGCTTTGAGCGCTGTTGAGCTGGAATCGTAAACAACTCTGACTGGCCATTGTGCTCACACGCTCATCGGATGTGTCTGTGATTGGCTACAATGATCACGGGAGCGTTTGAAAGCACACAGAAGTGTTTGAACGTTTTTTGAAAGTGGGAGCGAGAGCGTTTGAAGGCTTCGACCAGCAGACCGGTAGGTATGGAGATAGATTTGTGTCTTTATTACATGCGATAAAATAAATGATCCGAGAGAAAAAAAAAAGTTTGAGAGAAAAAGTTATCACAATGATAGCAAAAAAGCATTTCATGAGAGAGAAAAAAATATTTGAGAGAAAGGGTTTTCATACCAATAGCAAAAAATAATAATATTTGAGACAAAAAAAAGTTGAGAAAGTATTTTCTCATAGAACATAAAAAAAAATACATTTGAAATTTTTTTAATTATTTCTGAGAAAAAAAATCTCTCTCAAAATACTTTGAAAAAACTCTCAAATATATATATTTTTGCTATCAGTGTGAAAACATTTTCTCTCTAAAACAAAAAAGAGTTTCTCTCGAAACGCTTTTCTTTGCTCTCGATGCAATTTCTTGCTCTCGTGTCAGATTTTGATTTCACTGTGAGAATTGTGTCATGGGCGGGGCCACGTTCCCATTGGCCAGTCGGGTGAGCATCGTCTTGTCTTGGGAGTCGAACTGAATCATTACACCATTGTTTGGTTCACCTGCATGATACCGCCTCCGCCTTATGGCTAGTTTAGTTGAGCACGGACACTCCAATGTTTGGGTAAGATGATGTCACACAGCTGGCTTAGCAAGTTCAGCATCACTGAAGATTAAACGTTAAAAAATAGCACTCATATTCAGGAATGAGTGTGTATTATATTATAGCCATCATGCTAGGTAAACTTGCAAACTCACCTGGTTTATATACTATTTTTAAATCAAATGCCAAATGAATGTTTTGATTTAGATAGTTTCACTGTAAGTGAAGTTTTCACTAGTTTCGTAACGTTAGTTCACTGACAACCGGGGCAATTTCCCCTTCATTATCACAGACGTATAGCCTGCGATAATTAATGCGATATGGCTCAGCTTGTCAGTGAACTTATGGTAGTAAATGCCTCTCCATCTGAAAGCAGGTGATGGCGATTTACTACTAATCAAGGAACCGGCTTTACTGATGAGATGAAAATAACAATGTCCTCCAATATATCGCCCAGCCCTAGTTCATCATACAACCTCCTGTACAGTTTTACTCCATGGACTCACTATTTTGTTTTTAAGGTCAATATGATACATTTTCTGTTTGAACCTATAACTGACCTATAACCTAAAATGATTATTATTAATGTGTTTAGCATCTGTATCTCTCACTGGGTAGGCTATAGAGGAATATAACTTACGCTCTAAAATCTTTGCCTTAGACCAGTGGTTCCCAACCACGTTCCTGGAGGACCCCCAACAGTGCACATTTTGCATGTCTCCTCAGTCAAACACACCTGATTCAGGTCATCAGCTCATTAGTAGCTACTCCAAGACCTGATGTGGGTGTGTCAGACAAAGGACACATGCAAAATGTGCACTGTTGGGGGTCCTCCAGGAACGTGGTTGGGAACCACTGGTCTAAGGCAAAGATTTTAGAGCGTAAGTTATATTGCTCTATAGCCTACCCAGTGAGAGATACAGATGCTAAACACATTAATAATAATCATTTTAGGTTATAGGTCAGTTATAGGTTCAAACAGAAAATGTATCATATTGACCTTAAAAACAAAATAGTGAGTCCATGGAGTAAAACTGTACAGGAGGTTGTATGATGAACTAGGGCTGGGCGATATATTGGAGGACATTGTTATTTTCATCTCATCAGTAAAGCCGGTTCCTTGATTAGTAGTAAATCGCCATCACCTGCTTTCAGATGGAGAGGCATTTACTACCATAAGTTCACTGACAAGCTGAGCCATATCGCATTAATTATCGCAGGCTATACGTCTGTGATAATGAAGGGGAAATTGCCCCGGTTGTCAGTGAACTAACGTTACGAAACTAGTGAAAACTTCACTTACAGTGAAACTATCTAAATCAAAACATTCATTTGGCATTTGATTTAAAAATAGTATATAAACCAGGTGAGTTTGCAAGTTTACCTAGCATGATGGCTATAATATAATACACACTCATTCCTGAATATGAGTGCTATTTTTTAACGTTTAATCTTCAGTGATGCTGAACTTGCTAAGCCAGCTGTGTGACATCATCTTACCCAAACATTGGAGTGTCCGTGCTCAACTAAACTAGCCATAAGGCGGAGGCGGTATCATGCAGGTGAACCAAACAATGGTGTAATGATTCAGTTCGACTCCCAAGACAAGACGATGCTCACCCGACTGGCCAATGGGAACGTGGCCCCGCCCATGACACAATTCTCACAGTGAAATCAAAATCTGACACGAGAGCAAGAAATTGCATCGAGAGCAAAGAAAAGCGTTTCGAGAGAAACTCTTTTTTGTTTTAGAGAGAAAATGTTTTCACACTGATAGCAAAAATATATATATTTGAGAGTTTTTTCAAAGTATTTTGAGAGAGATTTTTTTTCTCAGAAATAATTAAAAAAATTTCAAATGTATTTTTTTTTATGTTCTATGAGAAAATACTTTCTCAACTTTTTTTTGTCTCAAATATTATTATTTTTTGCTATTGGTATGAAAACCCTTTCTCTCAAATATTTTTTTCTCTCTCATGAAATGCTTTTTTGCTATCATTGTGATAACTTTTTCTCTCAAACTTTTTTTTTTCTCTCGGATCATTTATTTTATCGCATGTAATAAAGACACAAATCTATCTCCATAGGTAGGCTGATAGGCGCATGCATTCAAACGCTCACCGTGTGTATCTGTGTAAGCGCTCTGTGAAAAGCGATATTGATGTATATTTATAACATGTTTTTGAAGCGCTGGTCATTGTTGCCAATCACAGACATATTTGATGAGCATGTGAGCACAAGGGCCAATCAGAGGTGTTTACGATTCTGTTCAACAGCGCTCAAAGCGTCACATTTTTTACATTTCAGTACCGACTTGGTATCGCGGTCAGAACTTTTGACAACACGAACCCTAACAAACAATTTTGTGAATATTTGCTTTGTGCGTGCTGAAAAAATATATAGATATATTGTGTTTGTTCTGGCTGTAGGAGAAAAAAAACAAAGTGGATCGGACCAATCAGACCGAGCACCACAACACTCTAGCAGCCAATCAGCAATAGTAGTATACGCTCATGATGGGGGAGGAGAGAGAGTGAGCAAGAGGGACATTTGTAGAAAGACTGAGAAAAAGATGGCTGAGAAGGAAAAGGTCAGAGGAATATAATTGGAAGACGAAGGGTTAGGCAAGAGCTAGGACCCGCATTAAAGGGATAGATCACCCAAAAATTTAAATTAAGCAAATCGATGGGTTTGTGTAAGAAAAATCCATATTTAACATGTTATAAAGTAAAATATCTAGCTTTCGCCAGACCGCCTTCTGTATTCAATTTACGGAAAAAAAGGAACTGGAGCAACGCAAGACGTCCGAAGATAGATATATTACTTTATAAAGTTTTAAATATGGATATTTTTCTTACACAAACCCATTGATTCCTTTCAGAAGGCCTTTATTAACCCCCCGGAGAAATGTGGATTACTTTTATAATGGAATGATGCACTTTTTTGGGCTTCCATTAGCCAGGACATTTTTTAATATAACCCTGATTGTATTCATCTGAAAGAAGAATGTCATATGCACCTAGGATAGCTTGCGGGTGAGTAAATCATGGGGTAATTTTCCTTTTTGGGTTGGAGTAGTCTTGCGTAACCAGACCTTCAGACTGAAGACAGACTGACATCATTGGCCAAGGACCGCTCAAGAAGACAGTCACAGTTTGTTTTGTTCTGTATCATGTTTAGGGGCATTCAAATGTAAAGTCAATGGGCCTCATTCATGAAACACGACCAGAACAAATTTGTGTAAAGCTGTTCTGACGTCAATTTTCGGATTCATTAACATTTTCGTATTTTCAAAATGTTCGTTGGTACGAAAGAAATTTACACCTGCTCCCTACCACGTGTGAATGGTGCGTAGAAACCTCCAAAGCGCTCTTAAAAGCCAACAGCTGGCCGCTCTCATAAGAGCACCAGGCATTTTTTTAGCTGGCTAAAATTATTTGAATATTTATTGTTAGGTATATGACCAATTAGTCTCTTCAGCATCTATGCAATATACTGGGGCCAAATCTGAGAAGAGAGTCCAGAAGATTCCACAGCATTCCTGGACACGAAATTTATGTAGTTGTAACTCAAGGGTGGGTATTATGCTAATTGTGGATGACTCATTAACATACACAAGTTAAACTATCAAACCGGATGTTTACGACGCGTTTGTGAATCAGGAGGAGAGTTTTTGGGAAGGTCCATTTGACGTGGAAATTAAATGAAAGTTGAATGAGGCCCATGTACCTATGATAACAGACTGCCGTGCATCTAATAAATTATTCATTCAGGAATCTTGTGCAGGTTTACTGCAACAATGGCACTACGTACTTCACATACTGAAACGTTCATACATAAATCCAGCGTTAGTTGATCCTAAAAAGCACACATTGTCACAGTTTTTACAGGTTTCCTCTTCCATGAGGGGTTTTGCCCAATGCCAATTGAAGGCAAGCCTGCAACCTTAGCCGAAAAAAAAGTGTAAAGCCTGCTAACACAGCAGTACGCAGGGAAGGAGACAAGTAAAAAAAAAAAAAAGGATGTCAGTGGAGGAGAAGCTTCGCTATGCTATGCTGAATAAAACGTTTTTGTGAGGAAATAGCTTATTTCATTATTCAACAGCCCGGCGCAAGTGCACTTAGGGCATGTCCGAATCGGGAAAAATGGTCGTCACGCCCGGCGCATGGTCTAAAAGTGTTGTCCCTATTCTCTTAATGAGTAATGGGTGTGTTTTGGGCGTAACATGCAATAAACCAATCAAAGTCTCATCTCCTATTCCCTTTAAAAGCCAGTTGCAATTGCACCATGGCGGAATAGCCATTTACATGCCGGAATTTGCAAGCGGAAAAACTGAACGCTTCTACAGAGAGGAATCCTGTTATTTTTAATATTTAAAAATGTTTATGTACTGCGGCGCATCCCTGTGTACCTTGTGCACCCGCCTATAGTCGCATATTACTTACACGCTCTTTAAATAACAAAAAAAATATTGCGACATTGACCAGGTTTCAGTTGGTCAATGGCGCAGTCGTTTTCAGTTGCATCAAAATAGCAATGCGCCTGAACACACCTCGTTTTCAGACCAGGACGCCAATGGTTGCACAAATTTGCTATTTAAACAACACGGCGCAGGACGTGAAAATGATAACGTTGGGCTGAAACTAGCAAAAAACACTTGTGTCGCATATGGCGCCAGTGTATGATAGGGCCCTTCATATCTCAGAATAATAAGGCCATCTCTGGTTTGGCGTCATGACGACTTTAAAGAAAGCACACACACGTCTTCTGGAAATCATGGAGAATCAGATGACGACTTCGAAACTCCCAAAGTTTTTCCTATTTTGTGGGCCTTATGCATCAGACA
>NC_137110.1:37905816-37940816 GCF_949357685.1 Gobio gobio | reverse complement strand
GTTTTGTATAAACTTTATTATTTACAAAAATCGTTAATTAAATATATGTTTGTTTTGTTGTTGGAGGCAGTTTATTACCGCTCTATTTCTCTATTTAATGTATGGAAGATATTTTCTGTCCATTTTAAATAAATTATTTTAATAATAAGTGTACCCAAAACGTGGCAAAAAAAAAAAAATTATTTAGGTTTCAGTTTTATCATTTAATTTATTTAAAATCGACCTTGTTAATGTATGTCTACATTTGGTTTGTTTTAAACAAGTTGCAAAGGTGATTTTAAACCTGATTCTCCATAATTGTGCCCTGTCAGACTTACAGTAAATTCAAAAGTTTGTAGTGAAGCCCCGGCCGGGGACTTTGCTGTTGTCACGTGACATCCGTTCAGAGAGGCGCGCCTTTAAAGCCTGAGGAGGGACGTTCTCAGAAGCAGAGATGTCAGCACACACTCTGAAGATGACAGCATCTGTTCAATACATAAGAAAACTGTTGGGGAAAAGCAGCTGCGCGACAAACAACCTGCTGAACACTGGACACAAAACACAGAAGAACACTAGTGATTATAAAACAACCAAGAACAAAGATGGGAAAAGTCATAAAAGAAATGTAAGTGACTATTATCTTATTTATTTCTCATTGAATTTATGCTTGGCATTTTTTATTATGATTCTAATAATCATTTCATAATTTATATTATTTGATATCTAATATTTAGTAGCCCATAATTAAATGCTATATTAATCTAGTATGTAAATTACTTATTTTAATAATTACCAATTGTGGTGTGTTATTTTTTTTTTTAGGTTCTGCAGTCCCAAGACAAGACAACGGAGCAGTGCATACGGTAAAATAAAAAAAACGTAATAAATAAATTAATAAAAAAAATAGGCCTACACAAAATCAAGCCACAGTCAACCCAGTTTATCTTTCTTACTCATCTCTCTCTCTCTCTCTCGCTGTCTTGGTTAACAGGAAAACTGTTGTTTTAAGAAGAACAGAAAACGAAACTTTTGGGTTTGACATCCAGGTAACCTCATTACCCGCCCACCTTCTATCTCTCTCTCTCTCTCTCTCTCTCTCTCTCTCTCTCTCTCTCTTCTCATCCTTTTTTCTCCATTCATTCAAGCATTACATGCCTGCCTGAGGGCTTTTTATCTGTCAAGGGATAATTGGATTTTGGATTATGAATTGATTGGATCTTTACTCCCTGTCCACAGACAGGCAGTGTTGAGAAAAGTATCAGCGCTGAGCAGGATTTGGGCTCATGTGTGTGTTGGGTGAAGGAGAACAGTCTCGCAGAGAGTAGTGGGTTAATGACAGGTGAGTTATCAAGACCCCTGCTCACTTTCTGTCAAGAACCAGTGTCATTTATACTTGCTCGTTGCTGAAATCTCTTTGTCTCTCACCTCAGGTGATGTTATTATCACAGTCAACAGCGTGTACATTGCTGGATTCACTCATCAGCAGATCAAGGATCTGGTTCAGAAGTCCTCCCTCTTAATGTAAGACTGAACACTATTGACTTTGGTACATTTTTGATGTGTTCAACCTTAAATAGAATTTAAATACACTGTATTTTTAATGGAAAAAGAATGTCAAAATGTCAAAACACTTGCATATTGTTGCCGTATTGTTGGTTTGATTTCTGTTGCTGTCCTCATTTGGGTAAAATGATTATGAACCGTAAAACCTGTCAATCGATTCACTTAACCTGTGCAGTGTAAAAAAGATGTTTTTAAGTACAAAAGTATGAATACCATAATTTATGGTTAAAATCGACATCTATTTAAAAGTAAAAGAGTAATTAAAACATTGTTAAAATAATCATATATATTTATAATAATAATAAATTTATCCTTTAATGTAAAAGTTATTTAGCTATTTTAGTTTATATTTTATTTAAATAGTTTTAGCCAGTTTTTAAATTAAATTTAGCAGGATTGTATTACAATGTTTGTACAATATTTTGTATTCATTTTCACAAAAGCTGCCAATATGATATAAATGTGTGTGAGTGGGTATATAATGAGACAATTCAGAAGCAGCAGTAATTAAATTTAATAGTATTTTTATTGTTATTACGTAAAGTGGGAATGAAACAGAAGCTTTGATAGTCTTTTCTTCCATATTGTGAATTATATCTGGGTAAAAAAGACATCTCGAACAAGAACAAAATGTAGGGTGGGACTTGATTTTGTCCATTGGGAATTGATTGGATGGTTGTGGTTTGATTGGTTTTTATTGTAAATGCCTCTTGATCTGAATATAATATTTTGGTCTTCTCTTTTGTGGACTGTAGGATGGAGATTATCAGAGGTGCTACAGAAAAGCAGAGACAATTGCTTGGCAAGCTTCATCTCCTGCAGGTGATTTCCTTATAAAATATCTTTATAACATAAGTCCCATTATGTAATTATGTATTTTATAACATAATTACATCTCATAATCATTATATTTCATAATCATTCTTGTCCTGTCTCTGTTTTGTGTACCTTGCATAATGCATATCAATAGTTATTTCCAGTAATTATGTTGCATTTGGGAACTGTGTGAATCGTTAATGAAGTTGGTTTCCTCTTGCTTAACAGTTTTTTTTTTTTTCTTTCTCTGTGTTTCCCCCTCACATTTACACCACACAACAGCAACAGTTTACAGAGAAATGCGAAGAGCTTCAGACACTCATCACAGAGGAAGTGCGTCTTATAGGAGGTGTGTGTTCAAATGTGTTTGCGTGTGAAACTGAGGCAGAGAGATGTGGGCATACACTACCCACAAGGGAAACGCATCATTTCCCCATAATGCCACAGTCTTCCCTAAAGAATACAAACAAAATGTGTACGTGTGTGTGTGTTTAAATTCTACTTTTACAGTCTACACTGTGAAAATATGTTTTGTAAGGACATCTAAAATATATTTCATGTGGTAACTACATATATGGAAGCTTGTTTCTGTTGCGGAAAAAATAAATAAAACAATTGCGAACACAATTCACGTAACATTAACACAAGACCATGAACAGAGAACTGAGAGCTGAAAGACACAGAGGTCAGATAATACACGGAACAGGGAATAGTCGAGGAACTAATTAGAAAGCATACAACAGATGAGTTACTAGAGCAAAGGCAAACGGCGACTTCGGCTGCGTTCGAAATCGCAAACTCTCTTGAGTAGGCATAGACAGGCAGTAGTGAAGTATTTTTACTTTTTCATGCATATGTACTTTATCAGTGTTTTTCTTTGGAAAACTTTTACTTCACAACATTCCAAAGCATAATATTATACTTTATACTGCACTACGTTTCATATTGAATATCATTTAATACTTACTTACTTTTAAAAATTTAGTACTTTCTTACTTTAACTCAAGTAATTCAAAGTTTTTCTTGAGTTCAAGTAAGAAAGTACATTTTTAATGTAATTAAGTATTAAAGGTAAAAAAAAAACTTTTATCTATGAAACGCTGTGCAGTAAAAAGTGTGACATTGCACTTTGGAATGTAGTGAAGTAAAAGTTTTCCAAAGAAAAACAGTGATGAAGTACATATATACTTGAAAAATGTACTTGAGTAGAAAGTAAAAATACTTCACTCACTCTGTGAGTATAGGTACCTATTTTGAATATTTACTTATATAAGGTACTTATTTTTAAGTTACGTCACTTCATTACCATTCACAAATCCTCTCGCGTGGCCTCATGGGATTGTAAAGTGTCCATCGTATGCACACTTTAGAAGTAGTAGGCACTTTCAATCCGGGCACTTTTTGCCTACTGTTTTATGAGTACTGTTTTATGAGTAAGTAAGTAAGTATTAAATTATATTCAATATGAAACGTAGTGCAGTATAAAGTATAATATTATGCTTTGGAATGTTGTGAAGTAAAAGTTTTCCAAAGAAAAACACTGATAAAGTACATATGCTTGAAAAATGTACTTGAGTAGAAAGTAAAAATACTTCACTACTGCCTGTCTATGCCTACTCAAGAGAGTTTGCGATTTCGAACGCAGCCGAAGTCGCCGTTTGCCTTTGCTCTAGTAACTCATCTGTTGTATGCTTTCTAATTAGTTCCTCGCCTATTCCCTGTTCCGTGTATTATCTGACCTCTGTGTCTTTCAGCTCTCAGTTCTCTGTTCATGGTCTTGTGTTAATGTTACGTGAATTGTGTTCGCAATTGTTTTATTTATTTTTTCCGGTGTAGACACGTTGTAAGGGGCTGTTTACACACCATTTTCAACTAAAAACGGAAACATTTTATGGGTGTTTTTTTAGCCGTTCAACCTGGAAACGCAAACTTTTGAAAACATGTTTCAAAGTACACGTTTTTGAAAACGATACCGTTATTGTCTTCGTGTAAACTATGAAAATGGGAATTTGTGAAAAACAGTGACATGCATGCACATTACGTGTTCAGTCTATTGGCGCGTAGTGCTTCTTTACAAAGTGGCAGTGCCAACTACTGGCCTGGCATACATTAATACTGCGTTTTCACGGATCTGTGTGAACACCGTTTTTAGTATCGTTGGCGTATACCCTAAGACTAAACAAGACATAAACTAAACATTACGATACATTAGAAAATTATACTAAATTAAATATTTTCATTTTGAGTTATCTTCTATTATGTTCACACAAATGCTGTAGTGCCAGTAGATTAAAATTATATTTTCCTTTGTTTTCAGGTGCCATGGAAAACCTCCAGAAGCCATCTGCCCTTCTGACAGAATCCTCTGCTAACAGTATGGATAGAATACAAGCTGGTGCATTAGAGTAGGGCTGAAAGTAAACTCTGTAGTAAAGTATTGGACACTCTCTAATCCTGAACCATTTTAAAGTTACACGACTTACGGCCATATGGTCAAAGAGACCCTGTTGAGAACGGATTATTGCACAGGCATGATATTTAGCACGAAATGTTAAAAATGTATTTGTAAGATGGAATTATTGAAGTATTTATTTTAATTATAGTGCATTTTTTTTATTAGCTATACTCTATATGTGTATTTTGCACTATTAAGCAGTCATTTGTATTATCAATTTATTGAATTGACTGTATTTGTATCTCTTTTTTCTAAATGTTTTGTGTATTTATACAAAGTGTTTTAATATATTTATACATTTTTATATTTATAGACTGTCTTTAATAAACTTTTGTAATTGGTGTTTTGTAGCACAAGCTGGTTTTGCTTTGGCTGTTACCCACAGTACACTTAATCTTGCTTGAATGTGGTTTGCACAAGTTGATTTGTCGGCTGTTTACTTCTGCTGATCATAGGTTTCCCAGATATCATCTCTGTCAGTGGTAAAATACCAGATGCATTCTCATTCTGGCAGAGGAAGTGACACGTCATTTACCGGTACATCCTGTCTCATAGACAAAACCTTAGCATTCTCATCACTTTTATAAGAATTAATTGACAGTAGAATGATTGACGGATGCCTCATTCGGTTTTCGACCTCTCTGAGACCATTTTTAGCTTCTTAAAGGACTTTGTAGAAGTTGTTGCAACATCTTTACTGTATGTATTGGATGGCAATCATATAAACTCGACTAAACTGATGTACACTAAACACATGAAAGATTTTGCCGATTCATTGGATAATCCAGGGAATCAACCAATTAAAGGTTGATTCTGAAAAAGTTATTGAAGTCAATTTGTGTTAGTTAGAGTATCTACACTAAAAAAAAATAACTTTCACTGTTGTTAGTTGCACTCAAATCATCCTTGTTCACATTACTTAAACTCATGTTACTAAATTTACTGAGTTGTTTCTATTAAAAATGAATGTTGTCAGCTTTACTTAAGTGTTTGTTCAGTCAACATTGCTGAGTGAAACAAACAAAAAGGGCAGTGGATCTGTAGTTCCTAGCATGCTTTGCCAGGGACTGCATTAGGAGAGTAAATTTAGGAATTCAAGTGTTATTTTATGTTTTTCAGTAAAGGGAAAGGTGTTGTTAGTTTATGTTAGTGTTATGTGCGGTTATGTTGGACATTTAGAGGAGTTTCTGTAATTTTGTGGTTACCATTATACAGAAGAGTGGTGCCTGTGTTTAGGCTGTGGGCACTCATAAGCACACATTTATTAGATAGACTTCCTGTTCTCAATTAAGTTATTTTAGCATTTTGTTTCTAAAAATATGTTTGTTATTTAATAGTTTTCCATTTACACTTGTAGAGCAAGTAGTTAATTTAAGGTGAATTAAATTGATAAATGTGTTCACCTAACATAATAAACTTTTATTAATTTAACATAACATTATTAAGTAAACTGCACATATAAATATTATGTAACAGTGACAAATTCAAATGGTTTGTATTTACTTGAAGACATTTTGTCAGCTTTACTTGACTTTCTTTTGTTCATATAACTAAATTGTTATTTGTAAAAATTACTCAATATAGTTGAGAGTACTATACTTGATGCTGCTTTTTAAGTAAACTCCACAAATTATTTTTTTGAGAGTATTTATGTTTTTTCTGCCCTTTAGGTCTTTATTTAGAATATTAAAAATGTCCCTTAATCTTTAGTTTAGTTTTCAGGTCTAAAGTCTATAAACAACTAAGGATGGACCTCATTATGTTTGTTGGGCAATGCATTGGAAAACTTATTTGTGCTGATTTAAGAGATTACTTGAGTACTTTTAGACTAAAAAGAAGAGTATAAACCCTTTTTTTTATAAAAAAAAAAAGAAGTTGTTTACTTTTAAAAAGAATACTTATTGCGGAAATAACACACTTTAATACTTAAATGTAAAAATACTTTTAGGCACACTGCATGTTAACTGCAATTAAATGAAAACGTATTATAGTTTAAATTTATATATATGTTAGCGGAACTTTAGAGCATTTTTTAATCCACTTACATGCACTTGTGTGGTCTTTATATAATTACTGCTGAATGTGCTGACAAGCTATAATGGAAAACGTCTCGGTTACGTATGTAACCCTCGTTCCCTGAAGGAGGGAACGGAGACGTACGTCGGAACTGACCGACGAATTGGGATCTGATCTCAGAGACCAATCTACTTCGAGTGTATTAAAAACGAGCCAATGGAGATTGGCATGCGATCCACGCATTCCACGCACCGCCCCGCAGCGCGGGTATAAATAAGGAAGTGGAATGCTTGATCATTGCTTTTTTCTGCTGAGGAGCCGAACTAGTGACTCGGCCCCCTAGCGGAAGCACAGCACCTGGCGACGGGACGTACGTCTCCGTTCCCTCCTTCAGGGAACGAGGGTTACATACGTAACCGAGACGTTCCCTTTCAGTCGGTCACGTTCGACGTACGTCGGAACTGACCGACGAATTGGGATCCCTACCAAAACGCCAGGGCGCTGGCCCTTCCAGCGTCCTGCTTGAGCGCACTGGACCGTCTTAGATGGTACGGAAGTCAGGGCTCCAAGCAGGGAGGTCAGTCACTGCTGTTTCTGCAAGACCCACTCAGTGTGACTATTGGATAACGCTGGGAAAGCGTGCCCGTCTCGGGAGATGGTACGCTGCGGAGCCACGTCCTTCAGTAGAAGGCTAGGTGGCAGAATACACATAAGGACTAACCTGGCAGGGTAGTGCAACATATGGCAGTCTCTGGGGTGGTTCCAGCCTGGTCCCAGGGGGGAAAGAACACGCCCAGAGACGACAGAGCGGGCTCTGTCAAGGGAAAGACACGGGGCTAGCCGAGTAGGGTAGCTGGTACCGTGGAAGAATACACATATGGGGTAGCCGAGAGGGGACCGCTACATATGGAACCCAGCCTACACACACGTTTCACAAGCATACGGGTGCAGGCCTGGCGTCAGACGGCCGCAACGTCTGGCACCGCAGGGGTGACGGAGGAGCTCGACAGGGTTAGCCGTTTCCGGGGAACACAACTGGAGAAAAATAGACGCACGTATCCGGCCCAGAGGGCGGGAGTGGCGTTGCAAGCCGACACTTAGAACGGGCACTTAGCGCTACTGGCCACTGGGGGCGAGGATGCGGGAAGATACCGGCTCTACACGGAGGCTATAGAATCTAGCGAACGTGTTAGGTGTCGCCCAGCCCGCAGCTCTACATATATCTGTCAGCGAGGCGCCTTGAGCCAGCGCCCAGGAAGAAGCAACACTTCTTGTTGAGTGAGCTCGCAACCCGAACGGGCAAGGCACGTCTTGGGACTGGTAAGCCAAGACGATAGCATCCACTATCCAGTGGGCCAACCTCTGCTTGGAGACAGCCTTTCCCTTCTGCTGGCCTCCGTAACAGACGAAGAGTTGCTCTGAGGTCCGAAAGCTTTGAGTCCGGTCGACGTAAGCGCGGAGAGCGCGGACGGGACATAACAAAGCCTGGGCTGGGTCTGCCTCCTCCGAAGGCAGCGCTTGCAGGTTCACTACCTGGTCCCGGAAGGGAGTGGTAGGAACCTTGGGCACGTATCCAGGCCGGGGTCTCAGGACAACGTGAGAGTTGGCCGGCCCGAATTCTAGGCACGATTCGTTGACCGAAAGTGCATGCAGGTCCCCTACCCTCTTGATGGAGGCCAATGCCGTCAGAAGCACTGTCTTCATTGACAGGATTTTAAGCTCCACAGACTGCAAAGGCTCAAAGGGAGGGCTCTGAAGTGCTCTGAGCACTAGAGCTAAGTCCCAAGAGGGTAACGAGTTTGGACGAGGAGGATTTAGCCTCCTCGCACCTCTGAGGAACCTGACGATTAAGTCGTGCTTTCCTACGGACTTACCTTCGACTGCGTCGTGATACGCCGCTATTGCTGCGACGTACACTTTGAGGGTGGAGGGAGACAGCCTTCGCTCCAGCCCATCTTGCAGGAAAGAAAGCACGACACTAATCGAACACCTTCGGGGGTCTTCCCGGTGGGAAGAGCACCATTCAACGAACAGGTTCCACTTCAAAGCGTAGAGGCGCCTCGTAGAGGGGGCTCTAGCAGAAGAGATGGTGTCTACCACTGCCTGTGGTAGACCACCTAGAACCTCCGCGTCCCGTCCAGGGACCAGACATGGAGTTTCCAGAGGTCTGGACGCGGGTGCCATAGAGTGCCCCGTCCCTGAGAAAGAAGGTCCCTCCTCAGGGGGATCGGCCAAGGAGGGGCTGTCGCGAGGAGAGTTAGTTCTGGGAACCAGGTCCGGTTGGGCCAGTAGGGCGCAACTAACAAGACCTGCTCCTCGTCCTCCCTGACCTTGCACAGGGTCTGTGCAAGAAGGCTCACTGGGGGAAACGCATATTTGCGCAGGTCCCGGGGCCAGCTGTGCGCCAGTGCATCCGTGCCGAGGGTGCCCCCGGACAGGGAATAGTACCACTGGCAATGGGTCGAGTCCGGAGAGGCAAACAGGTCTACCTGTGCGGCTCCGAAGAGGTCCCATATCAGCTGGACCGCCTGGGGATGGAGTCGCCACTCCCCCGGAGGTGTCGACTGGCGAGAGAGCTCGTCGGCTGTCTGGTTCAGCGCACTTGGGATGTGAATGGCACGAAGCGACCTCAGATGCTTCTGACTCCAAAGGAGGAGGTGGCGGGCGAGTTGGAACATGCAACGGGAGCGTAGACCACCCTGACGGTTGATGTACGCAACGGCCGCAATGTTGTCCGTACGGACCAGTACATGCTTGCCACGTAGCGGCCCCTTGAGGCGGCGCAGTGCCAAGTGTACCGCTAACAACTCGAGGCAATTGATATGCCAATGCAATTGAGGTCCCGTCCACAGACCTGAAACTGCATGCCCGTTGTACGTGGCCCCCCAGCCCGTGGAGGAGGCATCCGTGAAGAGCACAGCATGCCTGGACACTTGTTCTAAGGGCACCCCGGCCCGGAGAAACGAAGCGTCGGACCATGGGCTGAAAGTTTGGCGGCAGTAAGGAGTCACTGGGACCCGGTACTGGCCGCTCTGCCACGCCCACCTCGGGACTCGGCCATGGAGCCAGTGTTGAAGCGGTCTCATATGAAGCAATCCGAGCGGCGTTACCGCGGCTGCAGATGCCATATGCCCCAGGAGCCTCTGAAAAAATTTCAGTGGGACCGCCGTCCTGTTCTTGAACGAATTCAAGCAGTTCAACACCGACCGGACCCGCTCTTCCGTGAGGCGCGCAGTCTGGCTGACCGAATCCAGCTCCATACCGAGATAAGAGATCCTCTGTGCGGGACAGAGTTTGCTCTTCTCTCGGTTGACCCGAAGGCCCAACAGGCTGAGGTGACTGAGCACCATGTCCCTGTGTTCGCACAACTGCTCCCGAGACTGGGCGAGTATAAGCCAGTCGTCGAGATAGTTGAGGACGCGAACGCCGCGTTCTCTGAGCGGAACAATGGCTGCCTCTGCGACTTTCGTGAAGACGCGAGGCGACAGGGACAGCCCGAAGGGCAAGACTTTGTACTGATATGCCTTCCCCTCGAACGCAAAACGTAGGAACGGTCTGTGTCGAGGAAGGATAGAGACATGAAAGTACGCGTCCTTCAGGTCGATCGCTGCAAACCAATCTTGGGGACGGATGCATTCGAAAATGCGTTTCTGCGTTAGCATCCGGAACGGGAGCTTGTGCAGGGCCCGATTCAGGATACGCAGGTCCAAGATTGGCCGTAACCCACCCCCTTTCTTGGGTACAATGAAGTAGGGGCTGTAGAACCCCGCCTTCATATCGGCTGGAGGAACCGGCTCGATCGCGTCCTTCGCCAGCAGGACATCGATCTCTGACCGCAAGACCTGGGCATCGCTGCTCCGCACTGAGGTGAAGAGGATGCCCTTGTACTTGGGAGGCCGGCGAGCGAACTGAATCGCGTAGCCGAGTCTGATGGTACGGATGAGCCAGCGAGACGGCCTGGGGAGCTGAAGCCAAGCCCCCAGAGACCGTACAAGCGGGACCAACGGCACCACAGACGTACCCGGGGTGGGGCAGCGAAGTGGAATGGACGGACCCGACTCGGGAGGCCCGGAGGCGGCCCGGAGTGTTGTCCGAATATTCCAGGGCGGGGCAGAGTGTGGGTGAGAAGGCCCGGGGGCGTTCTCGGTGCCCACACTGCTGCCCCCTGGCGAGGGGGAGAGGGGAGGAAAGGAGTGGCAAGGCCCGGGGGCGTCGCGCACTGCCAACCTGGCCCTCTTGGGGCCCAGGGAAAATAGAAACTGCTCTTTTATTGAGAATGTGGGTGCCGCTGGACTCCGGAGAGCCAGCGGCAGAGATGTAACACCAGTCGGGGCCCCCCGGTCCTCCTCCGGGGGGTGGGAGAAAGATGCGGACATCATCTCCCTCAGAGCAGCTCCCGTCTTCCCTGGGCTGCCCGTCTCAGGGCCGCTTCCCCTTGCGCTTGCCGGCTGGTTTAGCGGAGCCCTGAGCGGGTTGGGCGCCTCCCTTACGTCCGGCACCCTGCTTTCCCGGTGGAGGCTGCTGCTTGGGTTTCGCAGGGGCGGAGGCGGACGCAGGGGGACGCCCTCGGCGACGAGCAGGCGGAGGTGCTGCCGACGACGACTGGGTGGAGGCAGCAGCGGGTCGTCGGGGCAGGATGTTTTTGATGGCCTCCGTCTGCTTCTGGGCCACCGAGAACTGCTGGGCGAAGCTCTCGATGGCGTCGCCGAAGAGGCCGGCCTGACAGACAGGGGCGTTGAGAAACCGGACCTTGTCGGAATCACGCATGTCTGCCAGGTTCAGCCACAGGTGGCGTTCCTGGACCACTAGTGTGGACATCGCCCGACCCAGGGAGCGTGCAGTGACTTTCGTCGCCCGGAGAGCGAGGTCAGTCGCCGCACGCAGTTCCTGCATAACACCCTGGTCGGAACTACCCTCGTGCAATTGCTTTAGCGCCTTGGCCTGGTGGACCTGCAGGAGCGCCATAGCATGCAGAGATGATGCGGCTTCCCCGCAGGCGGTGTAAGCCCTGCCCGTGAGACCGGACGAGAACTTACACGCCCGGGAGGGGAGACGCGGGGCACCCCGCCAGTCCGCAGCGGTCTTGGGACACAGTTGCATCGCCACAGACCGCTCGACTGAGGGGATTCCCACGTAGCCCTTAGCCGCACCACCATCGAGAGTAGTGAGGACGGAGGAGTCAGTCGACCGTGAGCGAGCGTTGTAAGGCGCTACCCACGATTTCGTGATCTCCTGATGCACTTCCGGGAAGAAAGGAACCGGGGCGGGGCGCTGAGAACCAGCACGGGCCGTCCCGAGAAACCAATCGTCCAACCGCGAGGGTTCGGGACACGGTGGAGGGTTCCACTCGAGCCCGACACTCGCGGCGGCCCGGGAAAGCATAGCCGTAAGCTCTGGGTCGGACTCGGGCAACGCTGTCACACCCGAAGGGGGCAGCGCAGCCGAATCTTCATCCTCAGAGCCCATTAGCTCGTCCCCCGATGCTGCAATCGACAGCATGTCCTCAGCCGGAGCCCCAAAAGAAACGCCTGGGACCTCCCGGGGGAGGCCAGCGCGCTCTTCTGGAAGCTCCACCGGCGCAGCGGAGGGGGGAGGGGCCCGAGGAGCCGTTTGACCCGTCGGGGAAGCCCTCACAGTAACCCTCAGGTCCCCACCAAGGCCATCAGCCAAAGTAGCAGCCCTCTGCTTTGCAGCGGGAGGACCACTAGATCGGGGGATGCGCAATGGTGCTCCGCCTCTTTCGAGGTAATGGAGTCTGGACCGTAAAACTGCGATGGTCATGTTCCCGCAATGGGAACATGAGTCATTCACGAACGCAGCCTCAGCGTGCTGAACGCCCAAACACGTGAGACAACGAACGTGACCGTCAGCTGGGGACAGATATCGACCGCATCCAGAAACACACGGTTTGAATGACATCTTGAAAAAGACGCAGGGTCAAACCGTGTTGCTCTTTTAGAAAGGAAACTGCTCTTTTAACGTGCTGAAGCACTCAGGGAGATGACCGCGGCACCACACAGTACAAAGGTGCAAGCCTGTGTGTGCACTCAGAAATAGGAAACGCCCAGCGAACCAACAGCTGATCTCCGTCTGAAGCGGCACTCGCTGACGCGCTGTCACACCCGCACTGGAAGCAGATCCTCTCACGAGACTCGTCAAAAACACTCTTCGTAGAAACAGGAAACATTCACTGTTCGGCTCCGAAGTAGAAAGCAATGATCAAGCATTCCACTTCCTTATTTATACCCGCGCTGCGGGGCGGTGCGTGGAATGCGTGGATCGCATGCCAATCTCCATTGGCTCGTTTTTAATACACTCGAAGTAGATTGGTCTCTGAGATCAGATCCCAATTCGTCGGTCAGTTCCGACGTACGTCGAACGTGACCGACTGAAAGGGAACTAAAATATTCTTTAATGTAATTTTTATCGAAAATTAAACTGTACTTTACATGTGCTTTATAAAGTATGTTAGTCAACACATCAAAATAATTGTACTTCTTTAAAGTCCCAGTGAACCGGAAGTTGCAACTGATTTTATTTCAGTGCTGTGATAAATTTCCAAGGGCAGGGTTTTACTTCAGTGCTCCTCCTCTCCATCTCTCGCTCATATTAAGGACATTCAACCCCAAGCCATTAAACTGTCATTGGAAAGGGAACGCCATTCCAGACCGGAAGTTACTTTTCAGATTTTGATTAAAAATTACCACGGCAAACAGTTTTTTTCTGTGTATTAACTTGCACGGATTAATTGTTCACCCTAAGACCTGTAATGTGTGCTAACAAAGTAACAGCATGACAAAAGATTATAATAACAATCATTAAAAATGTACTTTAATGTACACGTAAAGGGATAGTTCACCCAAAAATGAAAGTGTTGTCATCATTTACTCTCCCCCGTGTTCCAAATGTGTTGTTTCTTTCTTCTGTTGAACACAAAAGAAGATATTTTGAAGAATGTTGGTAACCAGACAGTTGACGGTAGCTATTGTCTTCCATGGTAGGAAAAAAAGTACTATGGAATTTAATGGGTGCCGTGACTGCAGTCAACCGGTTACCAAGATTCTTCAAAATATCTTCTTTTGTGTTCAGCAGACAACATGAGGAGTAAATGATGACAGAATCTTAATTTTGGGGGAATTATCCCTATAAGTGGCCTTTTGTTTCTAACATGATATTATTGGCAAGTACAGTTTTAAAAAATATATATAGGCTACAAGTTCCCATTCAATTCTATTAAGCACACTTCTTTTTCACAAAGAAATAGTGGGAAAAAAATCTAAATAGACAAAAAACGCTTCTAAGGAGGACGGCTATTTGGCATCTCAATGACATATTAGACTGTGTTTAACTAATATCCACCTGTCAGAAAGTGTGCTATCCTTATATCTGTGTAGTAAACACAACGTTACAGTAGAAGAACACCAAGAAATCTCCTGTTTTCGAAGAAGCTCAAAATAAAGGGTTCAAACTGAATGTCTCAAGCCCAGAATTAGAAGACAAACAACACTGTTTTCGAACAATGGGGATGAGAATCTCATCAGCTCTGACACTGGGAATGAAAATAAGGTTGCGTCACCCAATGCCAGCCAGATTCCATTGAGACGCAAAGGGAGGGACACGGACACAGCCATGCACACTGACTTGCTCGCCACAAGAGACTACTTCTGAGCATCCTTCTCCTTCAGTGTCCACTCTCCTTCCCAAATCACAGGAACCAGGGTCAGACCCCACAAACAAACCTCACGCAGCACCGCTGAGCCAACAGGAACAAGGTAAGAGACATTATTAAGTGAGTACAGTGAGGTTTTAGAGTTTGCGTCAATGTGGTGGTTGGTTTCTGCGTTTGTACTGACAATGCAAATCTTTTCCATTCACTGTTCATTGGTTTTGAAATGTACAAGTTCACTTTTCACATTCAGGTCGTACGGTTTACTTGTTCAAAGTGCCTAAGTCGTTTTATCTTGAGAAAAACCTAGTTTTGATAAGGTATTATTAAGATAAAAAGAGAACGACATTAACACTTTCAAAGTGTCATTTGAAAGATGTCTAGACATGGTTACTTAAGACGATTTCTGTATTTATGTAACCTCGTGGCACAATTTCCTAATTCCTGCATATTATGTAAGGCCTCTCATTGTTGAAACATAGGAAGAATATGGTACACGCAATTCCATTCCAGCAGTTGGTCACTTTGTTTAGTCAAATCAAATTAAAATTCCTCAAAACAACTTTGCATCTTTTGCCAAGTGTCTTTACCAAAAGTCCTATCCTAATTTGGACATGACTAACCCTTGTGTCTAATGAAAAGACAGACACAGATTGGGTGAATCGGTGAAGTTAGAGCGCAAGAAAAACGATTTATTTGTTAGTTATCAGAAACTGAAACTGATGTTACATTTGAGAACTGGTATTCAAATAGAAGGATTGTGTCTCTTTTCCTTTATCAATTTACAACAACTGCTGCAATCACAGGACAGGAAGTGACATCAATGGAGCAGAACAAGCACACATTAGAAGCTGAGGAAGAGCAAATGAATGGTCAAACTGAAGAAGTACCTCAAGAGACCACGACATCTGAAGAGCCGGCGAATATAAGTGAGAATAATTCAGACAGGAATGACGAAGAAATAAGTGTGAATAAAGCAGACAAGGATGAAGAGGACAAAATGAAGGAAGAAGAGGAAGAAAAAGAGGAAGAGGAGGACGGATTGGCTGAATTAGAACAGGAAGATTTCCAGCTGTCGGTTGAGATGGCAGTCCAGGAATACGAGAAGGTGTCAGTCCAGGAATACGAGATGGATAAAAGCAACCGTCCCATTTGCAGGTACAACACTGTCTGCTACAGGAAGATAAAGAGAGGAAACACAATGCAGAGAATAGATGAGTTTGAGTCCATACTGAATGTATAACAGTGGTGAATGTCGTCAGAGACATATTGAGTGGCGTCATCATGTATGTTGTCATGTGGTTTCTTCAAAAGTTTGTGGTTGTTAAGACATAACACGCTCACATGGACAGTATTTTGTGACAGTTTATTTTCGGTCTCTAACCTGCTATCACATTTTTGTAGAAATCAGACGTTTAAGTTGTCCCTCATCTGGCAGTGAGCCGGAAGGACATTTATTTGTCTGCAAATTAGATTTTTCATTCATGAATGCTCCTCCAAATAATAGTCTGTCTGACTAATGCAGGCCTGATCTCTATAGTGTAAGTGCAAACTCAACATGAATGAATTACTGGAACAGCTTACAGTTACAGTAATTATACAGTTTGAATGGCATTATTGTATTTCTGTTGAAAATGTCACAAAAAAAAAATGTTTTTGAATTCTAATGTAAAAATTCTAATGTTGTGATTATGGGTTCATAGCTTTCCTGATGTTCTCACATTTTAAAATACAATTCATAATAATCAATATTCAGATCTGTGTGTGTAATATATGCATGTATGCATCTGTCATTATATTTTTGGAGAAATATAGATTACATTGTTTTCTATAATCCAGTAATGTTACGGGATATCTACCATACTAGAAACTGCATTCATGATCTGTTCAAGTTATTAAGTTTTTCTTTCTATGACTGCACAAAACTGCAAAATATGTTTGTTTTTTCTCCATTTATGACTTATTAAAAATCTGTGCAATAATTGGCTTTAAACTGAGTGCATATGTTTTCCTTTTTTAACCAAATTGAGGAAACAAATTTGAATTTATTGTATTTTATTTGAATTTATTTTATTTTATTTTAATTTATTTTATTTTATTTTATTTTATTTTATTTTATTTTATTTTATTTTATTTTATTTTATTTTATTTTATTTTATTTTATTTTATTTTATTTTATTTTATTTTATTTTATTTTATTTATTTATTTTATTTTATTTATTTATTTATTTATTTATTTTATTTTATTTTATTTTATTTTATTTTATTTTATTTTATTTTATTTTATTTTATTTTATTTTATTTTATTTTATTTTATTTTATTTTATTTTATTTTATTTTATTTTATTTTATTTTATTTTATTTTATTTTATTTATTTTATTTTATTTATTTTATTTTATTAATATATTTCCTCACCACTAGATGGCAACATTGTCTTTCTTGATATAAAAGGTGAGGAAGAGGTTTGCCTGACCTGTCTCCGTCTACTTTACAAACTGCATTTCTGGTAATGGGTCTTCATTTACATTTTGAACACTATATGAGATCACATGCATGTTTTTCTAAGTAAAATCCTCGCTGTTTTGTGTCCTGTTATGCATATTTGTATAGATATGAAACATTCATCGTCTAAAGAAAATACATGGTCATGGGTTATTTGTAACGAATAATCTCGACAACCCTTCCTAAACCTAATCTAATATACAACCATAATAAAATGACAACCGGGATAATAAAATCAAATTTGGACTAGCTCAATTAACATGAAGAAGGCAAACCAACAAATTGTTTACCTTTGTTTAACTAATCATTTTTATGTGGCATCTAATGTTAGTATAATCAATGTAATGAGATATTTACTGCAATGATTAGTTTAATTTGGGTGTTTATGACCCGATGGACTCTTTTATTTATGTCTCTGTGTTTCTGGCCCCACTCTAATGGCTCATTGGGAGTCTGTGTGGGTTTGGTGTTGTTTCGTCTGTTAGCTCTATAAATGCTTGAACTTTACAATACAAATCTGACTAATTGCTTTTTATTTGAAGGCATTTTATGAATATCACCTCCATTCCTCCAAGCACATTACCTGCTGCTGCCTGGTCGTAATGTATTACAGGTTACTTTAATTCTGCTGTAGGTTTATTTAGGCAAAACAAGACAGGGCTTTTGGCCTGGCTTGTTTAAGTCAGGTCCGGGCCTCATTTGAATGGTGACAAATGTCATGCTGCCATGGCAACGGGAGGTTTGCGACTGTTGTGGCGCACCGTCCCTGGGCTGGGGGTCGGAAGGCACTTCCTGGGCAACACACGTCCCCTGTGGTTTAGGGTCGTAATTGACCTTTCCTGACAGAGCGGTGCGGCTTTTCATTCTCCCTCTTTCCATCCCTTTTCTACGGTTTCCTCTTTCTTTCTTTCTGTTTTTGTTGCTCTCACTCTTTCTGTCCCCCCCAGAAAGCAGGTTGCATCACGGTGGGCTGAAATGCCATGATTGGCCTGGGGCTTTTACGCAGCTCTTTCTGACTTCCTCTGGCTCTCTTTGCCTGTTTGAGGCATGTTTACGCAGTAAGGACCATTCGCTTGTCTGCTAGTTTTGTGGTAGAGGCACTGGAGAAGGTTTTTTATTTTATTTTTATTAACGCTCCTCCTTTTTAAAGGAAGTGTTGAAGTGTTGAATGATCTGTTATTGATTTGGGTAGATGTGTCATTCTGGTTCTTTTGGACCTTAGTGCATGGCATGCAGCCTTCAACACAATTGATCATTCAATTCTTTTGAAACATATTGAGCAGTATGTTGGCATTAGAGGATGAGCTTTAAATTGGGTATTTTTTGTGCCATCTTAAGGGGAGAACTTTTTCTGTAGCTTTTGAAAACGTCTCCTTTTCTGCAGCTTGTACATGTGGTGTGCCTCAGGGTTCTATTTTAGGCCCTGTTTTGTTCTATCTATATCTGCTTACATTAGTACAATATTTTTAGCATCAGATTTTATATCATATGCAGTTGATATTAAGCTTTACCTTCTGTTAAAATCAGATGAGAACATGTCCCTCTGTCATTGTTCGACTGTTAAAGTTAGGAATAATTGATGCGGACTGTTGAATTATTCGGAAAATAATTCACACCCGAGGTGGTAATGGGGCCACGACGCAAAGGAATAAAACCTAATTTGGTGGCAAAAAACATGGAAATAATAATTGCATCCTATTGTTTACTGTATTTATTTGCTTGTTCAGTGTCGTTGTGGGTTTTGGTTGCTGTTGTAGGCTGTAAGGACCTTTGAAATTACTGAAATCATTTGACGAAGTGATAAGGAATTCTATTGCGGTCAAGACCATTTTAGCCGTGCGTTTCCCTGAAAAATGCACACCTTAGAATGTTCGTCAACCAATCAGATCCAAGCATTCAACAGCCCAGTAGTATATGAGCGATGTTAAAAGCTGGTTTGGCGGAATATTTTCTTCAATTGAACTGAAGGGTTTTTTGGTCCATCTGAACCTACCGATGTCCTTTCTGAAAGTCTTGGCCATATAATCAGCACTGTAAGTTCTCAAGCAAGACATTTAGGAGTCCTTTTTGACTCAACAGTCAAATTTACACAAATAAATTCAGTTAAATCAGCCTTTTTTCCAGCTTAGGATGATTGCCAAAACTAAATCTTTCCTTCCATTCAAGGACTTAAAAAATGGTCATCGAGACTGGATTATTGCAATTAATTGTATTTAGAGGTCTCTCAATCTTGTCTTTTTTTTTATCTCCAGTTGGTCCAAAATGGCCAGACTTTTAACGTGTACTAGAAAGAGGGAAAGTATTACACCTGTATTAGTTTGCATTTGCTCCCCATTGAGTATCGAATCAAGGAAAAGGCTTTATTATTTGTATATTGAATGGATTGGCACCACATTATTTATTTGATCTTCTTCCTTACCATCAGACCAATAGGTCTTTATGGTCATCTTATACCCTGTTGCTTTCTATCCTCTTCTATACAGGTTTTTGAAATCTTCGCTCATTGCGGAGATCATAATATTGAGATTGTTTGTATTGTTTGTTGCTATGTCTAATTTGTGATTGTCTTGTTTTTATTGCTATCACTCTAATTTACTTGCTTGTGCAGGACTTTGGTTGGTTTTGCCGTTATTAAATGTGCTATATAACTTAACTAAACTAGATAAAAAAAGAAACATGTATCTCATGTTTTTTTCCCTTTTACATTAAAGTATTGGTTACTATGACTATTCTCTCTTAAGCAATTAAATATTTGGACAGTGAAGCCACACTGAAATGTATAAGTGTTATTTGATTATATAATATAACAAAGCATCAAACCAAGTGCCATTTTGTATAGAAACACTGCACAAACACTCTTTTCAAGCAATTTAAAAAAAAAAATTACTTACAGTAGGTATTGATGCTAAAACAATAGATACAATGAAAAGAAAAAAAACATTTGTACTCTTTCTGGCCACGTAAATTGAACATGTTTATAGTTATACTGATATATAGTGATCAGGATTATTATCATTATTGAAAACTAAAACCATAAAATAATATATTTTTTTATACTTGAAACATAAACATCATTAATATGAATAAAAACAACTTATAAAATGGCAAAACACAACAAAATGACAAAAAAATATATATATATATATAAAAATGTAAATGTAATTCAAAATAACACTGACTGATGGACTACAAATATGGTTGCTCTGCTAGGATAGGGGTTTACAAACGTGGGTCTGTGGAAAAGACAAAAGAAGTTTCTTAATAAATGAATTAATAAGCTAACATTTACAGATTTTGACATTTTAAATTATAATTTTTAAATGTTTCATACTTGCTAAAGACAAGTCAGAAATCATATTTTTGAAATTAATCACAAATAATTGGACTATTTTCAGGTTTATTAAAATGTACTATGTTAGTAGAAAAATGTTTTATATTGCTTATAATTTTTTCAAGTAAAAATATATAACATTTTACTTTTACTTTTTCTTTTACTGTAAAGCTTATACATGAAAATATTCGTGGGTATCTGTGTTTTTAATTGTCTAAAGGTGTCCAAATATTTTTGTGGACATTGTATGAATGAGATGAATCTATCAGTGAAGAGCGAAACAATAGTGTGTAAAAAAATTTTTTGTAACAGTACAGTAAATCCATGTTCCTTATTTTATGTGCAAATGAATCCACATATGCTGACATGTTCAACATCTTCATTCTAACCAGATCTGCAGATGATGTACAGAATAAATGATGATTTGAGAGCGAGAGGTCGCCTCGGAAGCGTGAGTCATCCGTCAGTGTTTGTGTGCTGTGAGAGCGGCCCACTGTGGCCTGACTCTACGGCAGACATTCATGAACCCCCCCTCACGCCATGATTGCTCTACAATGACAGCTTTGTGAAGGATGGAAGAGAGCTGCTGTGGAAAATATTCAAGACACTGAGAGAAAGAGAGTGACAATGAGAGAGAAAGAGGAGCTATCAAAGTGTTTCGTTCACAAAGCCTGCGAGTGTTCTGGCTCCATTGGAAACTTTCAGTCGTTCAGTGGAGTTTAAAGGGGGTGAGAGGCAAATAGAAAGCTTGCGTCTTGTGGTAAACATGGGGTGGGGTCAGGACGGGTCATTTTTCTCTGTGCATTCACTGGGTGGGTGTGATGGGTGACTGGAGGCCTGTTCCGCTGTCCATTCTCTCTTCAGGTCAGCTCCGGAGACCAGTGGCGTCACAGTGGCTTACAACGGACATGCCATGACAGAACACACAGGAACTGATGACGTCTCCGATCCTTTAGGGGGAATTCTGAGTGAAATAGCCATCTGAAAATACAAATTTCTTTGCATGGTGGGTTGTTTCATGCACCTGAAAAAACAGTATACTTGACAAAATCAAATGGCAATAAAACAAAATCATTTCCGAAAGACTCTATGCCATCTTAAAGTTCACATCATTGCCACGGGATGATAATAGAATATTTAAAATAATAATCATCATAAAATATATAAAGAAAAATTCAGTTGAATTTCATTTTTTTATCAATAATTTTAATATTGTGTTAAAATAATGATAATACATTATTATCATTATTATTAAGAATAAGAAATAGAGGAAAACCATACAGTCAGACAGATAGATAAATAAATAACTAAATACTTTGGACTAAAATTTTATTTAAATTTAATATTAATCAAAAATATAGATTTTTTTCCCAAAGACATAAACATTCATACAAAGTAAAAAAAAATTTTTTATTATAAAGACCATACCATCCTTAATCAATATATTTCCTTTAGGCATAAGACAAAATGTTTAATATATTATTATATATTAATATAATATTTTATTATTTAAGTAGAATTTGCTAAGATAAAACTAAAATAATTTTGTTTGTCAGTGTTTAATTTAGTTTACTTGCAATAAACAAAGACAACATTGAAAAATCATGTTTATTTTGATGTCTTTTTAAAATATGCATCATATTTTCTGTTATTTACTTAAAAAAAACACCAGAAAAATTTATAAAATACACAATAATTTCTGCAGTAAGTATGTGTTCTTCACATCAACACTGGTGTCAAGCGAAAATACTTAACAAAATAGTTTCTTATCATTTTTTTCTAGGGTTTTTTGCTTTTAGACCAGGGGTGTCCAATCCTTCTCCTTGAGGGGCACTGTCCTGCAGAGTTTAGCTCCAACCCCAATTAAGCACACCTGTAAAAGCTAATCAAGGTCTTATTAGGCATCCTACAAACTTCCAGACAAGTGTGTTGAGGCAAGTTGGCGCTAAACTCCGCAAGACAGTGGCCCTCCAGGACTGAGTTTGGACACGCCTGTTTTAGACAAAACTGAACAAAACAGGTTTAAAGGTGCGGTAAGTAGGATTGACAGCTAGTGGTCGAAATGGGTACTGCAGTCCAAATTCAAAATATTGGAGAGAGTTGTTTCCCCCACCCTTCCTCCTCAGACTCGACGCGGGCTGCTACGTGGACACGCAACAGGAGCGAGCGCAAATGACAATGAAAGCCACACTGTAAGTTGGTGAGTTGATTTACCGCGTTTTAATATGCTCTCGTTCACAAAGATTTTTAGATGGATGCCAAGGCTTATTAGGTCAGGTAGAATGTGCAATCTCTGACCCAGTTTGTTTGCTGGCTTTCCGCCAACTGGCAACCTGTGGTGTCGAAATACTATTGGGTAAACTGTCAGCATGCGGTTTCTCACAGACCAAAACAAAAACAGACATTCTGACACGGAACACACATTTCAAAGTAGAATCACTGGCTGTAGCATTGTTTTTCTGAGAAACAAGTAGGTGAATTTAGCATGTTTACTAAATATCTGCAAACATATTCTGGTATTTTTATGCTTTAGTAAAGTGAACAACTTACATACAGCACCTTTAAACCAGAATCCATGCATGCATTTCACTTTTTTCAGGGTAGTGCCTTCACAATTGAACTGCTTTTAAAGAGTGGCTTTTTATATGATATAATTTTCCATACTATTGCAAAGGTGTGAGAAACAAAGAAAGAGAGAGATATACATACACATGAAAGAGAGATAGAGCAGGGGGAAGGGAATTAGAAAGGGTGACCCCGGGGTAGTGAAGGTCACAAGAGGTTTTCCTGATGAGTGGTCCTTTGGGCTCTCTGTTAGCTTTGAGTGACAGGCATCCATTGTGATGCCTGTGAACTGGTGCACTCTGGTTTATATCCATTCTTATCACCAAACCAGGGACGGTCTGAAGAGATGGTCGCCCGCAATGCATAGAATAAGGATGGCTTCCCACCACAAATGACCACCGAGCCGTTTGTCTCCATCCAGGAGGGAGAGGTTGAGCGGAAAGGAAGTGCGATTGTACTGGCCACACAATGCACAGGTGTTTGATAACTGCTCTGAGGCACGGACAGTGGACGGCCAGACGTGGGGGGTGGGAAGAGTTTATGCAGGGAGCAAGTCGGGTTTCCCAAAGGACGGCATTTTAATTTCTAATTCATTAATCTCCCCCGTGCAGCCTTCCTGCTTTGTGGAAAACGAAGACCAGTATAAGATTCACCTGACTGGCTCAAGTCAAGGTCACATGGTATGAAATCAAAGATATACTAAGGTGCCTCATTGTCAGTTTAGATAGAGAGCGGGCCAAATGTCCTCACAAAAATGGTCAAATCTATAATCAGCCAACAGTACAAGTAGGAAATGGCTAAATAAACAGAAAATACTGTTGATGAAAATGTAAAAATTGCTACTGAGTATTCTTGAATCTTTTTCATGTGTGTTTTGTTCCAAATGTGCCACAAAAAGGCATAGAAACATTATATTGGCATTTATAGCAATGCCTCGTTGAGAAAATATAGACTAGTTATAATATAACATTACGCATCAAGTCAAAGTCAAACACCTCTAAAAGAACTATAAAGTAAAACTGTGTGTGTGTATCGGAATCACTTGATTAAATGTGATGTTTTATTCATGTTTAGGAGTAGCATGTTCAGATAATCTACCCAATCAACACGAGAGGAGGCAGATTTACCGTAGATTTATGCAGAGCCGATTTACCTCTGTTCCACAACAGTTTATTCCTATCCCAGCCAGGGATAGGGGAGAATACTCTGGGATCGGGCCAAATTCCGAGCTTGGAACCCTCTCCTCGGATGGGACAGCACACCAAATACGCATATTTTATACTATCTGATGTAAGTGTGAACTCATGGATTTACTGTGGAACGGCTCCGATTGAAAGGTTGCATCAGAATATGTCTTTATAGTGGGCATATTCCGATGCAGCCTTTCAATCGGAGCCGTTCCAAAGTAAATCCATGAGTTCACACTTACATCAGATATAAAATATGCAAACAAACAGTATGTGAAAAGAGTGAGTGTGTAAAGTGTAAAGGCCCATTCACACCAAGAACGATAACTATAAGACCTTGTGTGGCCCCGCCCATTTTCAGCGCTGCACTCTGTATTTCCACAGCATGAAGTTAAGATCTTAAAGGATTAGTTCACTTCAAAATGAAAATTTCCTGATAATTTACTCACCCCGCATCTCATCCAAGATGTTCATGTCTTTCTTTCTTCAGTCGAAAAATGTTTTTTGAGGAAAACATTCTAGGATTTTTCTCCTAATAATTTATTTTTGTATAGGCCGTTCTTTGCACGTTCTTTTAACACTGGGACGGTACTTCCACATACGTCACGGACGTGACGTCATACGACAAACTGGGACTACAACGCGTTTCTTCCGGATCTTGTGAAGTCACAATGTCACTCATTTAAATAATCTCCGCCCATGCAAAAAGGGGGCGAGGCCTGATTGAGCTGCGCTAGAGAAGACGAAGAAGAATACCTGCTTTAGTAGCATGTTGTTGTTATGTTGAAGACCCCGGTTTTTTAAAAAAACCCTTTGTTTGGCCTTCCTTAGGTAGATGAACTTAGAAAACAGTGGTTAAAATGTATTTTTAACACTGTTCCTGAACATTATAAACCCAGCATTTATCTGTGTGCTGCATATTTTACGGAGTACAGCTTTCAGAACCTAAGAGAGTATGCAGGCTACGCACAAAAGCTTCTCCTGAAAGATGGAGCAGTTCCCACTTTGTTGCGCCAATCAGTTGTTTTTGCATCACAACCGGTAAGTATGTTTTATTATTTGTTGTTGTGTTTTCTATTAACAGTTCCAATTATATGTTTTGTGTTGTTGCTACGATGTAAACAAAGGGTAAAGCTGTTTGGCTATGCTAGCTAACATTACAGTGTTGATATAGTGTTTAGCTACGGGATCTTGCTTTTGTAAGACTGTTCACTGATCCATAGGAACTTACCACTCTGAAACGTCCTGTAAAATCCATGCTTGTAAAGGTTCTGCAAGATCCTCTTGGTCATAAACATTCTCAGACTCTGAATTGGGGTTCAATTGATATGGAAAAATGTACGCCATCATTAATATTTACACCTGAGCAGATGAAACTTGTGGTTATGGTAAGAGGTGTGAAATTTCTGGAATTTTCACGCTCTAGTTTGCCAATCACAACACACTGGGCTAGCTAACCAATCAGAGCACATTTAGTACATCGAAACAGGGAACAAAACAGAGTGCTACTGACAGATTGGAAAAAGAGGTGCTACAAAAATGTCAAATATGTGAAAAACAATGGGTTTTTTTGAACAATCAAGCATGGAAACCTATTCTAGTACACCACAAACAAAATCAAGACTTCCTAAAAGGGCATAATAGGGCCCTTTAATGATTCCCAAGTGTACAGATTCTCTCTCTTTCCCACACAATGTGGTTGTATTCTCCACACACCTTTGTGGGTGTATAATAATTTGGGAGAGAAATCATGACAATATTTCAGTGGTGTTCCCAATGCTGTCTTCGGGACTGTAGAGTATTATGATCTGTCTGCCTGGAGGCAGAGAAAAAGTCAGGGAAAATGGTGACAAAAGAGACGCTAAAACACAGAGAGCCTACTGTTTATAGTTACTTTCCCCACACACACAGAACGAGAGAGAAACAAACAAAACAAGAGAGGCTAAGGAGACGGACAAAAGAATCAGCTCAAGGAATGGTGGGAATTTTATTCTGCTGAAGACTTGAAGGATGGGAATAGCAATTTCTCATGCATGTGCTAAAAGAATGAACCAGAACTTATAATGCTGTGAGATGGGAGAGAAATCAGACTCATTTGAGTGCCCACTGGACTGCCATCCTGCTGCTGGATTCAGTGTTTCCTCATTCATACACATAACTTCTCTGTTCTGCTCCCAGACAATGCAACCTCACATCGCAAAAGCAATCTGATCATCGTCAAATCAAGAGTTAATCATTACTTCACCATCCACCTTGCTGTTTTCATAATTTTGGCTGACGGGAGAACCTGACGAGTGATCCGGTCCAGGATTACAGATGACTCTCGGTTGATTGGGAACTGTACTTCAATGGTCAATGTTCCGCTCTTAAGATAAATCCCACCATTCCCTCAGCATCATTCGTCTCACATTTTCTAATTAGTTTTCAATGTGCTAGAAGAAGATGGATTATTATCTAATATCTCCCCTCAAAAATTACAATATGATTGACACAAGCCTCTGTCTTTGACAAAGAGAAACAGTTCATATTAGACTGTATTTTCTACAATAAAAACAATATTTGATCATAAAATTGACATAAACTGCAAGTCAATTTGTTGATTGTATATTGTTGCAGATGTAATGTTGACATCTTGTTTTATTTTTAATTATTGTATAGCATCTGCAATAGATCCTAAAACAAGATGTAATGTCCCCTTTAGTCAATATATTGAATGTTGGAAATATCTAGAGAAAACTGGGGTTTAATGCTGCCTTCACGTGCTATCGGAAATTTCCTAATTCCCACTTTAGAAGTCGGGATTACGAGCTTGTTGCGTTCAAGTGCTTTGTTGTCGGAGTGAACAAGAATCATGGTTATTCTTGCCTATTTATTGGGAAAATCTTATTAAAACCAACATCATATGTAGTCTCCCATGCACCGACAACCATATAAACATTCCAGATAGTCCGCTTTCTGCTGATTCTGTCATTTCAGTCAAATGCAGGATATTTTCGCTGTGTACCAAACATACAACACGCTTCATATGATTACTCTTACATGTAAATATGTACTACATTAATGTCAAGACAAGACGACCTAAAAAAACAACAATAAAACCACACCTGCCACAGCAGTCTAGTTCTCTCCGCCACCATGTTTAAAGCGTATGACACGCCTATCTCGGGAATTGGGGTATCAAAATGATTTCCGAACTTCCCAGTGGTAAACACGACATCAGAGGGCGTTCATGTGCAATTTTTACCTAGGAAACCCGTATTTACGATAATTCCGATAGCACGTGAAGGCAGCATAAATACACGGGACGAGGGCTAAAGAACAACAGGTGAGAACTAATCAGGGTAATTAAGGACACTAACAAGGGCCAAAGCAAACAGGAACTGAACACAGAAACATCCATCCATCCATCCATCTTCTTCCGCTTATCCGAGGCCGGGTCGCGGGGGCAGCAGTCTAAGCAGAGATGCCCAGACTTCCCTCTCCCTAGACACTTCCTCTAGCTCTTCCGGGGGGACACCGAGGCGTTCCAAGGCCAGCCGGGAGACATAGTCCCTCCGGCGTGTCCTTGGTCTTCCCCGGGGCCTCCTCCCAGTTGGACATGCCCGAAACACCTTCCCGGGAAGGCGTTCGGGAGGCATCCGGAACAGATGCCCGAGCCACCTCAGCTGTCCCCTCTCGATGTGGAGGAGCAGCGGCTCTACTCCGAGTTCCTCCCGGGTGACTGAGCTTCTCACCCTATCTCTAAGGGAGCGCCCAGCCACCCTGCGGAGAAAGCTCATTTCGGCCGCCTGTATCCGGGATCTTGTCCTTTCGGTCATGACCCAAAGCTCATGACCATAGGTGAGAGTAGGAACGTAGATTGACCGGTAAATCGAGAGCTTCGCCTTACGGCTTAGCTCTTTCTTCACCACGACAGACCGGTACATCGACCGCATTACTGCAGAAGCTGCACCGATCCATCTGTCAATCTCCCGTTCCATCCTCCCCTCACTCGTGAACAAGACCCCTAGATACTTAAACTCCTCCACTTGGGACAGGAACTCTCCACCAACCTGAAGTGGGCAAGCCACCCTTTTCCGACTGAGGACCATGGCCTCGGATTTGGAGGTGCTGATCCCCATCCCAGCCGCTTCACACTCGGCTGCAAACCGTCCCAGTGCATGCTGAAGGTCCTGGTTAGAAGGGGCCAACACGACAACGTCATCCGCAAAGAGCAGAGACGAAACCGTGTGGTCCCCAAACCTGACACCTTCCGGCCCTTGGCTGCGCCTAGAAATTCTGTCCATAAAAATTATGAACAGAACCGGCGACAAAGGGCAGCCCTGCCGGAGTCCAACATGCACCGGGAACAAGTCTGACTTACTGCCGGCAATGCGGACCAAACTCCTGCTTCGGTCATACAGGGACCGGACAGCCCTCAGCAAAGGACCCCGGACCCCATATTCCCCCAGCACCCTCCACAGGACGCCGCGAGGGACACAGTCGAATGCCTTCTCCAAATCCACAAAACAAATGTGGACTGGTTGGGCAAACTCCCATGAACCCTCCAGCACCCTGTAAAGGGTATAGAGCTGGTCCAGTGTTCCACGACCAGGACGAAAACCACACTGTTCCTCCTGAATCCGAGGTTCCACTATCGGCCGAATTCTCCTCTCCAGTACCCTGGCATAGACTTTCCCGGGGAGGCTGAGAAGTGTGATCCCCCTATAGTTGGAACACACCCTCCAGTCCCCCTTCTTAAAAAGAGGGACCACCACCCCGGTCTGCCATCCCAGAGGCACTGTCCCCGACCGCCACGCGATGCTGCAGAGGCGTGTCAGCCAAGACAGCCCCACAACATCCAGAGACTTGAGGTACTCAGGGCGGATCTCATCCACCCCCGGTGCCTTGCCACCGAGGAGTTTCTTGACCACCTCGGTGACTTCAGCTTGGGTGATGGACGAGTCCTCCTCTGAGCCCCCAGCCTCTGCTTCTTCAATGGAAGACGTGACGGCGGGATTGAGGAGATCCTCGAAGTATTCCTTCCACCGTCCGACAACATCCCCAGTCGAGGTCAACAGCCGCCCATCGCCACTGTAAACAGCGTTGGTAGGGCACTGCTTCCCCCTCCTGAGGCGCCGGACGGTTTGCCAGAATCTCTTCGAGGCCAGCCGATAGTCCTTTTCCATGGCCTCACCGAACTCCTCCCAGGCCCGAGTTTTTGCCTCCACAACCACCCGGGCTGCAGTCCGTTTAGCCTGCCGGTACCTGTCAGCTGCCTCAGGAGTCCCTCAAGCCAGCCAGGCCCGATAGGACTCCTTCTTCAGCTTGACAGCATCCCTTACTTCCGGTGTCCACCACCGGGTTCGGGGATTGCCGCCTCGACAGGCACCGGAGACCTTGCGTCCACAGCTCCGAGCAGCCGCTTTGACAATGGAGGTGGAGAACATGGTCCACTCGGACTCAATATCTCCAGCCTCCCTCGGGATCTGGTCGAAGCTCTGCCGGAGGCAGGAGTTGAAGATCTCTCTGACAGGAGACTCGGCCAAACGTTCCCAGCAGACCCTCACAGTACGTTTGGGTCTACCGAGTCTATCCAGCTTCCTCCCCCGCCATCGGATCCAACTCACCACCAGGTGGTGATCAGTTGACAGCTCCGCCCCTCTCTTCACCCGAGTGTCCAAGACATACGGCCGCAGGTCAGATGAAACGACCACAAAGTCGATCATTGACCTACGACCTAGGGTGTCCTGGTGCCATGTGCACTGATGGACACCCTTATGCTTGAACATGGTGTTCGTTATGGACAAACTGTAACTAGCACAGAAGTCCAATAACTGAACACCACTCGGGTTCAGATCAGCGGGGCCGTTCCTCCCAATCACGCCCCTCCAGGTTTCACTGTCATTGCCCACGTGGGCGTTGAAGTCCCCCAGTAGAACGATGGAGTCCCCAGTCGGAGCACTCTCCAGCACCCCTCCCAGGGACACCAAGAAGGTCGGGTACTCTGCACTGCTGTTTGGCCCGTAGGCACACACAACAGTGAGAGACCTATCCCCGAGCCGAAGCCGCAGGGAAACGACCCTCTCGTTCACCGGGGTAAACTCCAACACGTGGCGGCAGAGCTGGGGGGCTATAAGCAAACCCACACCAGCCCGCCGCCTCTCACCATGGGCAACTCCAGAGTGGTGAAGAGTCCATCCCCTCTCGAGGAGTGTGGTTCCAGAGCCCAAGCCGTGCGTTGAGGTGATTCCAACTATCTCTAGTCGGAACCTCTCAACCTCACGCACAATCTCAGGCTCTTTCCCCGCCAGCGAGGTGACATTCCATGTCCCAAGAGCCAGTTTCCGTGTCCAGGGATCGGGTCGTCTAGGCCCCCGCCTTCGACTGCTGCCCGATTCGCTTTGCACCGGCCCCTTATGGTCCCTCCCGTGAGTGGTGGGCCCACGGGAAGGTGTCCCCACGTCGCTCCTTTGGGCTGAGCCCGGCCGGACCCCGTGGGGGAAGGCCCGGCCACCAGGCGCTCGCATACGAGCCCCAACCCCAGGCCTGGCTCCAGGGTGGGGCCCCGGCTGCGCCGTACCGGGCGACGTCACGGTCCTTGTTTTAATTTTTTTCATAAGGGGTTTTTGAACTGCTCTTAGTCTGACCCGTCACCTAGGACCTGTTTGCCTTGGGAGACCCTACCAGGGGCATATAGCCCCGGACAACGTAGCTCCTAGGGTCGTTCGGGTACTCAAACTCCTCCACCACGTTAAGGTGGCAGTTCATGGAGGAGTTCACAGAAACATTAGGAACAGAAAAACACTTCAACATAAAAGTCCTTAAACACAAGACAAGGGAATACAGGCTGGAATCATGAAAAACACTCTTCACACTCTCACTATATCATTTAATTTGTCCAGTAACAACAAGCACTAAAGAATTAAATAATATTTATGAGTACTTATATATTAGTGAATGTCTCTGACACTATATGTCACAGTTTTAAGTCTGGATGTCCTGTAGAGCACATTCATGGCTTTTCAGAGATACCTTTTGTTTTGCTAATATTTTGTAGTTAATTTAATCTGACTAATTTAGTTTTTTTTAATTTTAGTTTTAAATTAGTTTGTCATAAATCCACATCTCAGGAAAATGTTATGGGGTTTCTAATCAAAATATGGCATTGATTTCATACATGTCCACTATAGAGGAAACCAGGACTTAAATCATGTTTATCAGGCATTTTAGGAGTGACACAACAAGTGAATAAGTTATAAATTATTATATATTATTATGAAAATGTTGGCAACTATTACACTTCTTTTTTTATCACATTGCTCCAAGAACACATTAATATGCAAATTAGAGCCAGTGTAGTGCATCCAACCCATGTAAGTAAAATGGTATATCAATTCATTCCGTTATATCTTTCATAACATAGTTGAGAATCATCTTTAAACAGAGTTTGGTTAAAAAAAACCCTCAAACCTAAAAATTGATTGTTGAATGAAAAAAAAATCCCATTGTTTTTGCCTATACATGTTATGTCATTTCATGTCATTTTATTTTCCCGGTGTCCACTTACGATGACATAAATAAAATATCATTTTTCAACAACAACAACAAATCAATTAATTTCTTATGCTCTAAAACAATGTAATGACATGAAAAAGTACTAAATTCAAAACAACTTTTTTCCCTCTGGGTCTTAGGAGGTTAATACTTTTGACCAAATTACACCATGATTAGAAATGATACTAAATATCTTCATTTTTGGTTTTAATCATATTTTCATATTTATCTCAAACATGCTGACACTGTTGTCTTTTTGGCAAACAAGTACACTAACTTTAAAATGCTGTATATTGGTGGAAATGTAAAAAAGTTGATTAGATTATTAAATTTTTTGATTATTATGTGTTTTTACTTCACTCTTTTAAATGTAATAATTCATATTTTTATAAAGAATTTTTATAAAAGCTATTTAAGAGGTAGAATATTAAATAAAATTAAAAAAATTATTAAGGCATGATTAATTTGTTCCAATTGTTGTCCAAGAAACACCAACTTACGTTACACACCTTTGATGGTTTTATATATGTATAGGTCTATTTATTTGTGTTTTATGTACGTTTTTTTAAAGAAGCACTTTGATATCACATTCAACATTTATATCTACCATACAAAGAATTAAAATGCAGTTTGATTCATGAAGTTTTCCTTCCCAAATCTTCTCAGAGCACTAGCCTTCTTTTAGCCTCAATTTCTCTGTCGGTTTTAGGGGACTATTTGTTTGCCGCTGCCCGTGAGTGTTGAGGATTTGGTATTTACCATATTTACACACAACAGCGCTCATCTCTGCTTGGGCCTCTGGGTGGCATTTAAACCCCTCGGTCCTTCAGTATTAAATCGTCCTCTGTCCTTCATGAAGGACCTGAGGGACAGACCCATCCTGGACCTCTCATTTCTCTGTCATTTTCCTCTTAATTACTTCATACATCCCTGTTTGTAATATCCACCTTTTCCTCTGTTCTGCAAAAAGTGCAGTTTGTTAGGACGAGACCCTCACCTCAGTCTGTACGCTATTAGGATTTCTTACACAACAACGAGTTTATTAAACCTAATAATGTATACCACTTATTGTCTCCTCTTCACACGAAGGGCCAGACGTCTTCATAATAACTCATCTCTTTCATAAGAGATCATTGGATGACTCCGATTAATCATCTTTAACACATTTTGTCATAAAACAGTGTGATCAGAATTGTTACAACAGAACATGTGAAGTGATGCATGTGGTGTGGGGATTTTTGTTTTAATGTGGTTGTTGGCAAAGGCTTGATAAAAACCCTTCGTCCAGCATGTTTTGAGCAATGCTCAAAAGCCAGCGAGAGAAAACAGGTGTAATAAGTCTCTTAAATATGTGTATTTGTAGGTTGCTATGGCAGCTCCAGCTAACAGTCTTTTGTGCTTGTAATTTTCTATAAAGGAAAAGCCTAACAATTCTGGAGGAGTAATTATTGAATGAATGAATGACGTGCATGCTTTAGTTACAATATATGTTGTGTATAATTAGACATAGACCCTATAATTAAAATATTTTATGTATTTTTGTAGTATTGGTACTGTGTGACGTTATAAAGATGAAATAAATGCAATTTTACCTATTATTATTATTATTATTATTATTATTATTATTATTATTATTATTATTATTAATCACATATATGAAATATATGACTAAATAAAATATGTAATTTACTAACAAATGTTATTTTATTCTGGATGGACCCTGTCAAGTTAAACATTTATTTTGAATTCATTTGACAACTACCACACAGTTGATTCCAGTGTGTGTGTGTGTGTGTGTGTGTGGTCCTAAACCCAATGTTATGGGGACAAAATATTCCTACAATGATGGCAATGTCGAAAATCCTTCTCTTTGTGGGAAAAATTTTCGGTCCCCATGAGGATGACAGCTTATAATGTGATAGGTAGGTTTAGGGTAGTTTTTATACAGTTTGTACAGTATAAAACCATTCCGTCAATAAAAAAGTCCTGCCCAAAAAATGAAAACACAACATGTGTGTGTGTATGTGTGTGTGTGTTCCCGGTAAACCCTATGTTGTGGGGACAAAATTCCCCATAAAACATTAAAACCCAACGTGTGTGTGTGTGTGAGAGAGAGAGAGAGCACGCACGCTTTAATTGGCCTTATGGGGGAGGTGATCTTGCACAGAGATCAGGTTAATGAGGATGTTAATATAGACATAATGGACATTTCCCACAGGAAACAATGTGCTGTTGTTCTGGACATGAAAATTAAGGCATTGTGGGATTGTGGACGAGTCAATTAGAAGAATTTGAAACTGCACTTACATTCCCGCATAATAAAAATGCGTCAATCATTTTCATCAGTTTGGCATGACCATTTAGTGATTTAATATGTGTTTATTCGCATATTTCTATTTCGCTCCAAATTGTTTTGAAAAAAGCTGTAAAATTAAAGACATACTGCATGTCTTTAAACATAAGTAAAAAAGGGTTTGGCATTGAAAGCATAGAGGCTATTAACAAGTGTGTTCGAGGGCTGTTATCACAAGGATGAGAGATCTATTAGCAAGTGCTTGTTTGTGTAGATGCAGCTTTTCATTTGAAAGTGAAGACTGCAGCTAGATGGAAATGGATCAGGCAGGGCAAGAGAGTGATAAAAAAAAAAGACCACTGAATTAAAATAGCAAAACAAGAAGGATTAACAAAGAACTGATTTTAAGCATTATTTTGCTATAGACTATGGTGTTTTCAGGCAGACTTTATATAATCAATTATCAGTTGTCGTTCCAATCAGAATTTGCACAATGAATATTCATGGGAATATGCGACAGCACAGCCACCATGTAAAACGTTTCTTTGTGCTTGGAGCACTGCGGTCTTATTGTTGGAGTTTTGGCCTTTCGCAGTACACCATGTAAGGAAATGTGCTCTGTAACTGATAGTGAGTTAGCACTCCTTCCTCCTAATCAGCCCCCAGCTCACCTCTTCCTACCAGGATATAATCCTGAGCAGCCCACCCCCAAATCCCCTTTATAAAACCTAATTAAATCATGCTAATGCCCATATTCCCTGGATATGACTGGCTTGGCAGATTTGAAACCAGCCAATTATGGGGTTAATCAGACCCTTGGTAATAAAGTTTCTCTCTCTCCTATTACATTTGAAATGAAGCCAAAATCCTGAATTGGAGAGAGAGAGAGAGAGAGAGAGCGAGAGAGAGAGAGAGAGAGAGAGAGAGAGAGAGAGAGAGAGAGATCAAGGATTTTATATTTCTGATTTGCACATTTACGCAACTACCGTTCGTCGCCATTGAGGTGGTCACAACCCCCCAAATATTTAGATCAGCCAATATGGGTGTTTCAAAGGTTGATAGTTAAATTATTACACCTCCCTCCTTCTCA
>NC_137110.1:37800009-37905616 GCF_949357685.1 Gobio gobio | reverse complement strand
CCCATATTGATATAAGATGCTCTATTGGGTTTGAGATCTGGTTGACTGTGGGGGGCCATTTTAGTACAGTGAACTCATTGTCATGTTCAAGAAACCAATTTGAAATGATTCAAACTTTGTGACATGGTGCATTATCCTGCTGGAAGTAGCCATCAGAGGATGGGTACATGGTGGTCCATAAAGGGATGGACATGGTCAGAAACAATGCTCAGGTAGGCCGTGGCATTTAAACGATGCCCCAATTGGCACTAAGGGGGCCTAAAGTGTGCCAAGAAAACATCCCCCACACCATTACACCACCACCACCAGCCCTGCACAGTGGTAACAAGGCATGATGGATCCATGTTCTCATTCTGTTTTACGCCAAATTCTGACTCTACCATCTGAATGTCTCAACAGAAAATCGAGACTCATCAGACCAGGCAACATTTTTCTGTCCAATTTTTGGTGAGCTTGTACAAATTGTAGCCTCTTTTTTCCTATTTGTAGTGGAGATGAGTGGTACCCGGTGGGGTCTTCTGCTGTTGTAGGCCCATCCGCCTCAAGGTTGTGCATGTTGTGGCTTCACAAATGCTTTGCTGCATACCTCGGTTTGTAAACAAGTGGTTATTTCAGTCAGAAGTTGCTCTTCTATCAGCTTGAATCAGTCGGCCCATTCTCCTCTGACCTCTAGCATCAACAAGGCATTTTCGCTCACAGGACTGCCGCATACTGGATGTTTTTCCCTTTTCACACCATTCTTTGTAAACCCTAGAAATGGTTGTGCGTGAAAATCCCAGTAACTGAGCAGATTGTGAAATACTCAGACCGGCCCGTCTGGCACCAACAACCATGCCAAGCTCAGAATTGCTTAAATCACCTTTCTTTCCCATTCTGACATTCAGTTTGGAGTTCAGGAGATTGTCTTGACCAGGACCACACCCCTAAATGCATTGAAGCAACTGCCATGTGATTGGTTGATTAGATAATTCCATTAATGAGAAATTGAACAGGTGTTCCTAATAATGCTTTCGGTGAGTGTATATTCCTGAAATGAAAATGAACTAAAAACTCTATATCAATCAAAGCTTAGCAATTCCGCAACATAAATGAAAAAATGCTGATATTTGGTTGTTATGGAGTTTGTAAAAATATAATTTTTATTAAATGCTTGTTTTTTTTTTCATCCTTTCCTTTATTTTGTACACAGATGGTTTGTCAATGGCTTTGCACTGGGATTGTTCTCAGACCCCATGTGAATTGGTTTAATATCAGCAGAGCTGGCAATATAAAAGACCTTTGCTTTTATGAGTTGTAGTGTGCAATCTGCTCTCTCAAGCCTCCAAATATCTCCAGTCTGTTCTTGCTTGTAGAAAAAAAAAGGACCACGTAGGATATACATTTCTTAAAGGCCTTTACTTTATGTAGCCTCAATGTTATCAATATTATCAGTGTCCTCATATTCTTTAGTGAACTCATCTGTTCTGGTTTCCCATCCTGCAGGTTTCATTACACCCGTCCTAATCCTCTCACACACTTTCCACAGCACAGGGCACTGGGTCGCATGTCAGCCAGATTTGTACCAGATTATTCTCCACAATTAATGGCTGTTCGGGCCAGAGGGGTCGGCGAAAGGCAGACAACCCTGCAAAGCTACGGCAAACATTGAAAATTAGGAGCAGAGGATTTTAACGCTGCCACTCATATCTCCAGTCAGATGACCTTTAGTTAGGCTTCGTTTCTTCTCCTCTATTCGCAGGAACTGGAGGAAAAGGTCTAATTGGTTTTTCATCCCATTTTTTAAGGTTGGAAAGTGCTGTCAGCTGGGTCAATCCGCATCATTGTAGGTAGAGAACATGCAGGCCATACAGCTGTCCCATCCTGGAATTACTCTATTATTTTCATATTAACATGATGGGTTCAAAGGACCTAGACAAAGTTAATCAGGTTCATTAAGGTCAATTCGATTTTTAAAAGGTGACAGAGGTCTGAAAAAAAAAAATCTGAAAATGTTTTTCTATTGATGTATATATAAATATGTTTTTAACCTGTATAGCAATCAAAAGTTTGGAATAATTAAGTGATTTTAATGTTTTTGAAAGAAGTCTCTGCACACCAAAGATGCATTTATTTGACCAAAAATACAGTAAAACTGTAATATTGTGAAATATTATTACAGTTTAAAATAGCTGCGTTAAAATTTATTCCTGTAATGGCAAAGCTTAAATTTCAGCATCATTACTTCAGCGTCACATCATTCACATCAGAAATCATTCTAATATGCAGATTTGGTGCTCAAAAAACATTTTCTATTATCATCGATGCTGAAGACAATTGTGCTGTATAATATTGCAACCACCGTGATACACTACCATTCAAAAGTAAGATAAAAAATAAATCAATCAATTGATACTTTTATTCAACAAGGTCTTTTGCTCAAAAGTAACAGTAAAGACATTTATAATGTTACACAAGATGTCTATTTATATATATATATATATATATATATATATATATATATATATATATATATATATATATATATATATATATATATATATATATATATATATATATATATATATATATATATATATATATATATATATATATATATATATATATATATATAGAATTTTATAGAATAAATGCTATTCTTTATTATCTATTCATCCCAAAAAAAATTATCATGGTTTCCACAAAAATATTAAGCAGCAAAAAAATGTTTTCAACATAGATTATAAGAACCATTTTTAATAATAGCACCATTGAAAATAATAATTATATATAATTATCAGCATATTAGAATGATTTCTGAAGGATCATGTGACACTGCAGACTGGAGTAATGAATACATTGATTTAATTAAAAATGTTTTAATTGTAAAAATATTTCACAATATTACTATTTTACTGTATTTTTGATCAAATAAATACAGCTTTGGTGAGCATATAGACATCTTTCAAATACATTAAAAACATCTTAAAGGGTTAGTTCACCCAAAAATGAAAATTAGCCAATGATTTACTCACCCTCAAGCCATCCTAGGTGTATATGACATTCTTCATTCAGACAAATAAAATCGGAGTTAAATTAAAAAAGTTTTGGCTAATCCAAGCATTATAATAGCAGTGAACTGTTGTCTCGTTTTTGAAGTCCATAAAAGTGCATCTATTCATCATATAACTGCTCCACATGGCTCCGGGGGGTCAATAAAGGCCTTCTGAAGCGAAGTGGAGCGTTTGTGTCAGAAAAATATCCATATTTAAAACTTTATAGACTAAAATAACTTCAGGCGTATTGTCGTACGCATCGATTTACGGTCGAAAGAGTAACCCTTGACCTGATACATGACGTATTGACGAACGCAGAAGTGCAGAGGATAGAGCAAAACAAAACACTGGTCATGAATTAGAGTCTAAAACGAGAATTTTTAAAGAGAAATGGTGGAGGATTTCGATATAAGAGAAGAGGGGCTTGAGTTTGTTGCCCAGTCCTATCCACGAGAGGCGTCAAAGCTTGCGATGCTCCTGTACGTCGCGTCAGGGGTTACTCTTTCGAATTGCGTACTGCTTTCCGCCGGAAGTTATTTTAGTCTATAAAGTTTTAAATGTGGATATTTTTCTTACACAAACGCGCCACTTCGCTTCAGAAGGCCTTTATTAACCCCCTGGAGCCGTGTGGAGCAGTTATATGATGGATAGATGCACTTTTATGGACTTCATAAACGAGACAACAGTTCATTGCCATTATAATGCTTGGATTAGCCAGGACTTTTTTAATATAACTATCGATTTTATTCGTCTGAAAGAAGAATGTCATATACACCTAGGATAGCTTGAGGGTGAGAAAATCATGGGATAATTTTCATTTTTGGATGAACTAACCCTTTAATGATTCCAAACTTAGGACCGGTAGTGTATTATTGCAAGACCAATATCTCAGTATAAAAGGTGTATGTGCATATCAGTGCACTGGGGTAAGGTATATGTGTGTGTGTGTGTGTGTGTGTGTGTGTCATATCTGTGTCAGCGCTGTATGCAGTGTGGGGGTGTTGCAGACAGGGGGGTGTGCCTGGCTATTGGGATTGTTGACAATTGACCTTTAGTGCAGTCAGTGTGCTTTCAGCTGCATACAGAGAAACAGCATGACAGCACACTGTCTCTGCTCTGGATGCCAAAGCCTCTGTGAGCGTGTGAGTAAATGTGTGTGTGTGTGTGTGTGTGTGCGCGCATGAGTGTGGTTCAGGTATTCCCTACATTATGGCAATATATATAATCCAATATCCAAAAACTTGTCCTTGTTGGGACATTTTTGGTCCCCATGAGGAAAACTGATTATAAATCATACTAAGTGATGTAAAACAATTTAAAATGTAAAAATGCATGGGTAGGTTTAGGGTTAGAGGATAGAATATACAGTACTTATATTTGTACAGTACAAAAATAATTTTGTCTATAATAAAGTCCCCATAAAACATAAAACCCAACATGTGTGTGTGTTCATGTTTTTCTATCCTGCATGTGGGGACTTCAACCTGAATGCACTCTGATTCATGGGGACTCCGTGGGGACCTAAATTAAGGTCCCCGTGAGGAAACAAGTTTATAAATCATACAGAACGTTTTTTTTTTTTGAAAATGTAAAATTGCAGAAAGTTGTATGTGATGGGGGTTTAGGGGTAGGGTTATTGAGGATAGAATATACAGTTTGTACAGTATAAAAACCATTATGCCTATGGAGAGTCCCCACAAAGATAGTGAAACCGTGTGTGTGTGTGTGTGTGTGTGTGTGTGTGTGTGTGTGTGTGTGTTTAATGGTCAGGAAATGGTCAGGAAAAGATTCGGTCACCAAAAGTTAATTAAAGGTTTAAGTTACAAAACAAATACTTTTAAAAACCATAATCATACAAAAGGATTGTACGTTCTAAAATGAACATTTTAGATTTTTTCAGAAGCTCTCAAATCTCATTTGAGTTCATGCATATTAAGCATCAATCATCAATTCTTGCATTGCAACATACAATTTTAAACATTAATAAGATTTTTTTATATATGTTAATGACTATTTTAAGCACAAATTGAAATTTAAGAGATTTTCAGTGAATAAAGATGTCTTTATTATAAATATAAATTACATAAAATTTCACTATGTTCTATAGCTCTGATCATTATGAAAAATTGCAACGTAGCTGCAAAATATCTCCTTTTGTGTTCCTCTAAAAAAAGTAAGTCATAAGAATTTGTCACAACATGAAGGTGAATGAATTATTTTAATCTGGTGGGTTTAATTTACTGATACACACTACTCTTCAAAGGTTTGGGGTCGGTAAGATGTTTTTTTGAAATATTTATTTTATGCTCAGTATAGCTGAATATATTTAATCAAAAATACAGTAAAACTTTAATATTGTAAAATTATTACAATTTAAAATATAATAATAATATAACATCATTTATGATGTGATTTATTCCTGTGCTGACTGAACATTTTCAGCATCATTACTCCAGTTTTTAGTGTCACATGATCCTTCAGAAATTATTTTAATATGCTGATTTGCTGCTCAGGAAACATTTCTTATTATTTTTTTCAGGATTTTTTGATGTATAGAAAGTTAAAAAGAATCACATTTATTTGAAATAGAACTCTGTAACATTACAAATGTCTTTAATGTGTCCTAAATTAAGGTATTCATTTATTTTTCTTTTAAAAAACAAACAAAAACAAACTATGAATGTGTAACTTATTACAATGACAAAATAAATGTACCATTTCTAATAGGGCCAATCAACGATATTTCAAATATTTGCACATTTAAAGGTGCACAATGTAAAACATTTTCAGTAAAATATCCAAAAACCACTAGGCCAGTGTTATATATTTTGTTCAGTTTAGTACTTACAACATCCCAAATGTTTCCAACTATTTGTAAATCGTGAGAAATTGCTATTTTAACCAAGGAACCGGGACGTGTGAGGGAGTCACCTGTCGATTGCTTCATGTCTGCGTTCCCCTCGGTTTCCTCGGTTTTATTTTGCAGAAACGCTTTACTCTTACTACAGTGTGCAACAAGTGTCATAGCAGCCGCCGAGCAAACGCACAGAGTAACGTCATAACTTAATTTTCAACACACTCAAATGTTTCTAATGTGATAAACAGAGCTGTGTTACCTCATACTCATGACCGGAAAAGCGGAAATGGCAGCGGCGACTGTGGCATAATAAAAGTCCCGCTGCTCGCGAGGCGTGTGTTGCGTTCATCTTATTAACAATCGCACCCCATTAGAAATGGCACACTTAATTTGCCAACATAGTATTTTTTCTTAACTTTCTTTAGTGGAAATACTCATTATTTCACATCTAAACAAAAAACTGTATCTGTATTGTGATGGAATAATCTTCTCTCTCTCTCTTTCCAGTGTCTCAGTGCATGTGGGTCTGATGACTGTCTGACTCATCAGCCTCAAACCTGGGACACCAATATCCATTCACACCGCAACAAAAACAAAACAGAGATCTTGCATTGATAGCAGAGCAACACAAAGATGTCTCTAGCAAAATCTTGGAAGGAGCTGCAAATTCCTCCACATCCCACGATGCTTTGTTTCATTGTTGTGCTGTGCATCACCTCGTTGGCATGCCGACAAAGGGAATCCTCCAGTCACTGCCAGTAACAGGGCACCTCCGCAGTCACATTACAGCGTTAATAAAACCAATGATTCTATCATGTAACATTTCTTCATATTGTTGAAAAACTTGAGGTGTTGTCTGAAATCCATACATTCAGTACATCAAAATGTTATTGGGTCACACTTTATATTAGTTGTCTTTAGCTACTATGTGCTTACATAAATGTTACAATGTACTTATTTTGTTGTAGCCTATTGCAAAACACTACCTTTAGACTGAACTGAAAAAAAACAACAACACATTTTTGTAGTTTATACAGATATGATAACAGTGTGACTTGAAACCTGTTTTCAAAAGTCTGCGTGATCAGGCCCCCAATATGCCATTGGGGTGTAAATGAACGGCCAAAACGCAAATTTTTTTTGTCGAAAATGGTGTCGTGTAAATGGCCCCTTTATTTTAAGGTGTCCTTGTTTTAGTGTTATTATATTAAGTACTGAGTAATATTAATTAACAAGGCTATATGTGTACTTATAGGGTTTAGGCCCGTTCACACCAATAACGATAACTGTAAAGATAACTACAACGATGTCAGCTTCCATACCAGCGGACGATAACGTTCTGTTTATTTTAAGTGCACTCTAAGTTTTATCCTCTTTAAAGGGTAAGGTTAGGTGGTAAAGTTAGGTTTAATGGTGTAATTACATGCAGGTATTTTTAAAATGTACACAATAAGTGCATTGTATCAAATTATTAATTTATATCTTAGTATAAAGACACAAGTGGGACCTGTTATTGTATTATGAAGACTTTAGTTTTAAAAATGACATTGAAGGGATAGTTCACCCAAAAATGAAAGTTCTGTCATTGTTTACTCCACTTTAGTTTCAAACCCGTATGCATTTCTTTTTTCTGCAGGACACAAAAGAAGATATTTTGAAGAATGTTGGTAACCAAATCTTTTAGGTTCCCTTTGACTTCCATTATATTTTTTTGTCCATATAATCCCATAATGGTTTAGATAACCAGTGGCCCCTGGGCTACTGGCCCTTCCCCTAATAAAAATGTCATTAGGCCATTAGTCAATACATATTTGAATTTGTGCTCATGTATGAATAAATTCAAATGACATAACTTTAGAAATGTTTTTTCCCTTGTTTTTCTAGCTGAAAGGTCTTTGATGCATGTTTTTGGAGATAGACTTTGTTATTTTATTAAAATTATTATTATGGCAGCAGCGGCTATTTACACCAAGTGTTAATAGCAACTAGATTCTATTTACACTTCAAGTGAAAATAGCATATAAATAGTGATATATTCTATTTACACCATATAAAAGTAGCAGTTCTTTACAAAATGTGCAAAGAACTTAGCCTGACAAGCCAGACCCACATCCAGATGTTGGGTCTGAGAACACACCTTTGGCAGGGCTCAATCTGAGGGGCGGGATAAACGGCTGTCTTTCAAATTCCCTCTGCACGCAATAGGACAACGCTACAACCAACCAGAGCAATGCAGAAGGTGAAGCGGAGCTAGTTGATTGATTAAACTTTTGCCGTATCCGGTCGGCAAAACTCAGAACACGTCTTCCTTTTTTAAGAATGACTTCAGTGCCGTTTTTTGTTTTCTCAAAGAAAAGCTTAACTCCAAGTCTTCCAGAGTCGGGGCCAAAGCCGATTCGAAAGACCGCTGTTCGCCAGCTTCTTTGTTTTCAAGTAGCACGCGGAACCGTCGCACCTCTGCCCTCATTATGTTAAGCCCGCCCACCGAGGCTAAATACGATGTGATTGGCCTGACTAGAGTTTGGTTTTTCCAGCTCACAAGCCAACGGAGAGTTGCTAGACGCATTGGCTGCAAATTTTATTTGCTGCCGCTAGGGTGCGTCTAGATTTCTAGGCTACAAAGAACTGTTAATTCTGTTAATTATTGCATCCCATTAACAGGAGGCAATAATAACATAGAGTGTAAATTATTACATTTATTAAAATTATTAAATGGAGGACGCCTTAATGGGACAATAAAAGCCCTCCCAACACCTATCCCTAACCCTACCAAATAAATGCTTTTATTATTATTAAACATTTCGTTAGGCACTTTATTTCCACTTTTAGAACATTTTCTTATTTATTATTGAAAGTAAGTGCCTTTCCGATGTGATATATGATGGGAAAAGGGATAAGAGCGAGCTTTGCAAAAGGCGGATTCGAACCCGGGTTCGCGTAACTTGATCGCGTAAAAACCAAGATCCTCAAACCTTATGCTTTACTGATTGCGCCACTAAAGATGTTGAAATACATATTATCAAATCTTGTTTGGCCCAACCAGGCATTGTTAGGCGGAGCTACCGAGCTATTGCGAATAGCACTTGCCGACAAAGCACGCTATTTGCACTTGGTGTCAATAGACACTCCCTATTATATTATTTTACCAAGGCCAGTTTTGAGAATAATTTGAGAGCCTGAGTGTCGAAATATCCTTTTCACACAGCAGTTTAGAGCTTAACAATATCGTCTCGTAGCCTACTCTCTTTATGAACGTGCAACACGGTCTATAGACAGTGACTAAAGTACGGCAACGCAAATAAAACTGTAAATTCTTATCACATTTGAAACGACAAAAGTCGAACTTTAATACCTGAGTGAGAGCGGAGCATTTGAGTCGCGCGCAGACCACAAAACTCACGGGAGCAGCTCTGATGGAAGACAGCAGGAGTGTATGGCATCAAATTGTGTATGGCAATCTTGCGGTACTTTGCTCTAATGCTATTTCATGCATTCTGACTTATTTACACTGTTAAAGAGTTGGATTCTCATGGTAAACATGGCCGAGATGTCAAAAAACGAGTTGGACGTATAACGTATTTCTGAGCCAAATACACTTTTTCAGGATTCGAACAAGCCTCGGAAAGTTTTTTTCGAGTATGGCGCATAGACTGTAAAAAAATATGGATGTAGTGTCCGTGACGTCACCCACAGGATTCTGAAGAGCCGTTTTGAAGCACTAAGTAGGGCCGTTGCCATCTTGTCAGCGCGTCTTTGCATGTCACTCCCGGATAATAGAAAATGGCAAAGAGGCGGGACATGGGCAGAGCTGAGGTGACGTGATGACTAACAGACAGCAGATAGATGGCTATCCACCTGTCACTCAAAGTGGCCACGCCCTTAATTATGCAGGATTTTTAATGCTTTATATAATGTAAACGAATGAGTTATAAAAAAATTCACCCCCCCTCACAGTTGTCATGAAGGGCAAAATTAGCCGTATAGACCAAAACCACAATTTGTACCAGGCTGTATACATCTGCTTTTCTGCTGTAAAGTTGTGCATTTAAACATGGGGCTCAATGAGATTCTGCTCCCTTCTGGATCCTGTCCCGAGTGGCCAGTCGATGAATTGCAGTTTAAGTCACTTCCGTATTGGCTTCAAGAGAAACTGCGGGAGGTTACAGCTTGGTATGGCGCTGTATGACGGCCTAAAGGGTGGAAATGCTTATATGGGCACTTCTCCTGGATGAGCAAGTGCGCACGTCAACCACGTTTTTAGACCATGAAATCAACAATGTCACTAAAGAAGTGTGTTTTGGTTGTGAGGGAAAGATAACTTTGTTCAGCTTCCCAAATAACCAAGCGTTAAGGAAACAGTGGATGCAGTTTGTTTTTCCGGAGAAGCAACAGAAACGGTTCTGCAAGTGCGTTTGTTTGTTCCCGGTCATGAGTCGAAACCACAGGCGGTGAGTGAAACTGCATCAAATGTCTGTGTTTTGCTGGCAATCGGTGCACAAGTGTAAACACATATAGTGAATCTTAAAGGTCCCGTTTTTTCCTGTTTTTTTGAAGCTTTGATTGTGTTTACAGTGTGCAATATAACGTGTTCATGTTTCACGTGTAAAAAAACAGTATTTTTCACACAATTTACTTATCTGTATACTGCTGTTTTCAATGTCCTCAAAACGGCTTGAAAGATTTCCCTGTTCTATGAAGTCCCTCCTTCAGAAATACGTAACGAGTTCTGATTGTGCCAGCGGTTCCCGTGTTGTGATTCGACAGCAGCTTAGGGCACGTTGCCCGGAAAGGTCACGCCTCTTACCATAACGGGGAGATGAACGCGCTCAAACTACAGCCCCTGAAGGCCAAACAAAGGTGATTTGACTCCGGGATGAAAATAACAGCGTCTGGACGACATGGCGACAAACGCAACCGAACGCAACACTTCCTCTTCTCCACGCGGGAGCAACAAGACCACGCCCCCTTTTTTGCATATTCTTGTGGGCGGAGGTTAGTCAACAAACTGTTCTACTGACGTCATTAAAGCAGGGTGTACAGGGATGTAGTCCAAACCGGCCGTTCGCTGTAGGCTTTGAAAGGGAACTTCTGTTAAATAAAATATCTCGCTTGGCATTGAACTTTGAGCTTTATAATTTTACAGGTATTATATATGCTCTAACAGCAACATTACACACTAACTTAAGTTTGAAAAATGGGATCACGAAGAACAGGACCTTTAAGTTATCCAGTGATAGTGCGATGTGGTATTGTGTGTGTGTGTGTGTGTGTACGCGCGAGCCCACTGCACGAGCTCGCAGCGTATCTGTCTTTTATAAATATGATACTCTAGTCTATAGGCACTCAAGATTAACACGAGAACCGTGTGTTATACCCTTTAATGCACCCCTTTATATAATAGGAATGGGAACCGAAATAGTTTGGTTGCCAACATTACTTCAACATATCCTCTTTTATGTTCCACTCAAAAAAAAAAGAAAGTCATACAGGTTTGGAACGGAATGAGGATGTGTAAATAATGACATTTTTGATTAAAAAAATTAATTCATGTTTGGGTGGCCTATCCCTTTAAGGTACTTGGACCTCTGCTTGATTTAATATGCATGCAGTGTAATTATATCGGATTCGCAGGGCTATTCCGACACCATCTGAAATGAGGATTAGACATAGCTGCAGACCTGGGATGCTAGTTTAATTGCATTTTGCTAGGTGCCGATCACACTGGAATGGGCCGCACTCGCCTCACACCGTCAAAGAGTCTATACAGGGATTATTAGGCAGGCGTATGACGAGATGCCCTGCTCCTGAAAGGCCTTCCTGGCTCAGACACCTATTAATCAGCTATTTTACAGACATATAGTGGTGGCTTTAGAGTCAATTAGTTGACATCTTCCATTAAAATGAATGGCTGGGGGAAGGAAACAGTGTATGTGCATGCTTACGTGAGAAGGAGACATTACATGCTTCAACTGCCACAAACATTATGTGAGAAATATGAAGTCACTGAGCGTAACGACTGTCGCTCACATAATAAAGGCACGTCAAAACAATGCAGAAGGCAACCAGATACATTTAATTACAGAATTGTGTTTTTTTTAGGCTTTGAAGATTGATTTACTGTATATTTTTCATACAATATGAATTTCTTTCATTCAGGATCAGGCTGAAATTACATCCTGTCGGGAGAAACAATAAATTAGTTGAACTGCTCCAGCTCTCGTATGCAAAAGCTGTCAAACCTGATGGACAACACGGTTCTTAGAAGATCTCTGTGGTCTTCTTGTAGCTGAAAAAACACCAAACATATCGTGATGGATTTAAAGAGTTCATTGCATGATGATAACAAACCAAAGCAGATTACAAAACAGGAGCAGCTTCATTGTACAAAACATTTCTTTTAAATCATCAAGCTTAAAGCATCCAAGTTCATTTAAAAGCAGTTTCCATCTGACGTCTGAACATAAACATCTAAATATAAAAATACATAAGCATGTTAAAACCACAAAAATACATAGTCAAGTAAAAGATTGCGCTCTGTTAGTGTGTGTGTGTCGGAGTGTGCGTTTCGACATACAAAGTTCATTAAGTGTCTCTTTTAAGGGATAGTCTTCAGTCATCGTTTACTCATATTGTTTCAAGCCTGTATGCCTTTCTTTCTTCTGTGGAACATGAAAGAAGATATTTCGAGGAATGTTTCAGTGTTTCTTTTCCATACAATGGAAGTCAATGGGAACTTTGGTTACCGACATTCTTCAAAATATCTTTTTTTTAATGTTCTGCAGAAGAAAGAAAATCATACAGGTTTAGAACAACATGAGGGTGAGTAAATGACAGAATAAACTATCCCTTTAAGTAGAAAGGCACATCAAGTACATTCCCTGTTATCCTCTACATCAAGTTTACAGTTATAAGACTTTGGATAACCAATTAACGGATAACCAATTACTTTTACAGGCAAGATTTTATGAGACGCATTCTAAAGTGGAGTTTCAACTGTTCGTGAATTTGAATAAGGGATAAAACGTTCAACATTTAAAATAAGTGCTCTTACATTTCATTATAATCTGTAAATACCCTCTTGTTGAACCAAAGCCAATGCAAAGTCCCAAAACACTGTTACACAACCTGATTAAGACTCATTAAAATAACTGATCTGTATACAGTGATACAATTGCACGCATTCAACATAATGTCATTAATTAAAAATGTTTGAGACAGGAATAAATAAAGACTTGAAATGATTGAAACAATAGAGTAGTTCAGAACAGTGAAAATTTTGCAATATGCAGCGTAAAACAGCTAAATTTACATATAGTGCATCATTTACCTCAGAAGACACCAGGAGCCCTTGACTCTCATTGTGTTCAGTAGCAAATAATCTGCATTAATAACATGGCACAACAGAAAGCTCACAGGATAAAGCTGCTCAGATAAACATTAAAGGGTTAGTTCATCCAAAAATGAAAATTAGCCCATGATTTACTCACCCTCAAGTCATCCTAGGTGTAAATGGTAAATGGGCTGCATTTATATAGCGCTTTTCGTAAAAAAAGCGTAACTCTAAAAGGGTAACTCTTTCGCCCGTAAATCGATGTGTACGACAATCCGCTGGAAGTTAGTTATTTTAGTCTATAAAGTTTTAAATATGGATATTTTTCTTACACAAACGCTCCACTTCGCTTCAGAAGGCCTTTATTAACCCCCCGCAGCCGTGTGGAGCAGTTATATGATGGATAGATGCACTTTTATGGATTCATAAACGAGACAACAATTCACTGCCTTATAATGCTTGGATTAGCCAGGACTTTTTTAATATAACTCCGATTTTATTAGTCTGAAAGAAGAATGTCATATACACCTAGGATGACTTGAGGGCGAGTAAATCATGGGCTAATTTTCATTTTTGGTTGAACTATCCCTTTAAGGAGACAATCTATTCATGCGTTCCTGGTCACACAACATGGCACTGCATGCATTAGATAAAAATATATACTCTCAACACTTTGAAATATTTTTAAAGAATATATTCAGCTCTAATAATATCTTTTTCATTCGAAATCAATTTAAATAAGCATGCTAAAACAAAAGCTTTACAAGATTTTTTTAAAAACGAGTGTGGTCAAAGGCAGCCAGATGGTAGGGTGAGTTAATGACTTGAGAGGATGTGCTTGTGATCTGACCGGCGTGGGCACACAGCGGTCAGAGCTTTTTGGTGTTTATCCAACTTTGTGGTGGGAGTTGTTGTCTGGTGGATCTTGTTGGGATTCAAACGCCGCCTCCGCTGCGGTCGACCGTGACGGGTCCTCTCAGATCCAGCCCCTCCTCGGCCGTCTTCATCAGGATAGCCAGACGACTGTCAGAGATTTGGCCTCTCTGGACAGCACTCATGAGCTGAACCAATCAGAGAGCAAAACAGAGGCACAATCAAACATGTGATGGTAGCTTAATGGTTACAGACAGAGACATTAAAGGAACACGCCACTATTTTTGAAAACTCATTTTCCAACTCCCCTAGAGTTAAAGAGCACCTATCATGGAATTTTGAAATTTACCTTTCATGTAGTGTGTAACATAGATCTAAGTGAACAAAAACATCCTGTGATAGCTTGAAATATGACAGTGCACCGTATATATAGTTATTTTCTTTCAAAAGTAAGAGTCGACTCGGAGTCATTTTTAAGAATCGTTAGAAGACCGAAGCTTTTTCTCTGACTAGATGACGTCAACTTGTCAAGTTATTTGAATACGATACGCCCACTTATTGCGCTCCAAGACGCCAGTGAAAACTAGTAAACATCATGGCGACGAGACGTGTGTATGTTTCGCGATCTCAGGAAGCTTTTATTATGGACTTCTATTATGACACATGGTTCTTCTTCGTCTGTCTGTACCATACATGGACTACATGTGCACAGAGCGCCCTCCGGCTGCCAGTATGAATTGAAAACAACACGTAAGAGACTCAATCGCTCATGATTAGGCTATAACTGCCCATTTTGAGGAAGTATTGAATAAAAAAATACTCCTCTGTTTAGAAATTTGACACAGACATATGAGAATCTATCAATATGTCTCCTCATCTGCACACTTTTGAACTAAAAGCCCTGAGGGATGTTGATTTGTCGCGAGTCTTCGTGAGGAGTTTTTTTATGAATGAGATCAGCTGAGGCTCATATTACAATCAAACAGTACCGACGCGGTTTTCATATTCATAACTCCTGACACATATTAACAAATTACTGTCACTATAAGACTTTGATGGGCGTTCCGTTTCCGAAAATATCTGCACAGACTAAACCAATCACAACTGACTGGGTCATCGGACCAATCACCGCAGATTAGCGTCACGTAAAGGCGGGGTTTTGAAAAGTGAATCACTAAAGGAATCATTTGACAATCGCTGTCAAAACAGGTAAAAATAAATGCATATTATAAGAAAACTAAAGTCTTTTTTGTCATTGCATGCATGCAAAACTGTTGTTGGGGACTTCTAAAACAATATTTGGAACATTTTAAATGCCATGATAGGTGCTCTTTAACAAGTTGAGTTTTACCGTTTTTGAATCCATTCAGCCGATCTCCGGGTCTGGCAGTAGCACTTTTAGCATAGATCATAGAATCTGATTGTTATGTTATGTTAAGTTAGCTTATTTTCAGGTGCTGCGTAATATCATTGCGCCTGCTGCACCCATGGCACGGCAGCAAAGTTCCTTGATTATTACGCAGGAATGAGAGTCTAGTTCCTAGCCATATCGGTCTAGAAAATCACAACTTTTCATTTTCCGTTGGTCTTAGTACACGATGTAACTACAGAAGAGTCAAGTTTTAAAAAGGAAAAATATCGAAACTCTTTGGTCATTTTTGAGTGAGATGCTAACGGTCTAATCAGATTCAATGATCTATGCTAAAAGTGCTACCGCCAGAGCCGGAGATCGGCTGAATGGATTCGAAAACGGTAAAACTCAACTGTTTAACTCTAGGGGAGTTGGAAAATGAGCCTATTTTCAAAAATAGTGGCGTGTTCCTTTAAGGTTAAAATGCACTATTTACTGCTTTTAAATACACCTCCATTGAAAAGTTAATGTGCTCATAATAATCTTTAATCTGCTCTGACGTGTTTACTGAAGAGAGGGCAGGACAACCTGTCACTCACATGACATCACAGCAATAGCAAACCACAACCATTCAATCCACTTTCGATGGACATAATCAAGCCCCGCCCTACATTTTTTTCATGTTTGAGAAGCTGTTTGACTGCAACAATAGGGAAGAAAAGACTATCGCAACATGCCGACTTATGCTACAAAATATTTTGCATTTATATACTACAGTTTAAAATGTTCTATTTTAATATGTTTTGAAATGCAATTTTTTCCTGCGATGGTAAAGCTGAATTTTCAGCATCATTACTCGAGTCTTCAGTGTCACATGATCCTTCAGAAATCATTCTAATATGCTGATTTGCTGCTCAGGAAACCTTTCAATGCTGAAAACAGTTGTGCTGCATTAGAAAAATACTAATATTTTTTACTTTTTAAACTATAAATAAATGCTTCCTGTCTACTGTTATATGAGCGATCCCAGGGGGACGTTGTGACAAGTGACGTAAGTGCGATGTGAAGTCATGACAAATTGGGTCCTTCCTCGAAATCGGATCTCTATACTATCGGTTAATGATTATACTAAATACATTCGAACAATATTAATTTAAAATATGTATAGCTTACTATATAGTGCATAATAGCTGAACATAATTTCTTTCACTTGATACTTATACTTTTATAACGTTGATAACACATAAACTGACATTTAACAAAAAGAGACTAGGTTCTGTTTTATGTCATATTTAATTTTATTACGGTGATAATCATATGGACACTTATTGCCTGAACCACACAATAATATGTTTAATATTTGTTTTAATGTAAACAAAAAAAGGCAGGCTTATGTTTTATATTTCGTTTAAATATACATGCATTGAAGATAAGGTATGCGTTGCCTGAACCACATTTGTGAGGCTATTAATATGTTTAAGATGTTTAAGGCAGAGTGGTGTTTTATGACATATTTCGTTTTATTGTAGCCTAAAATATAGCTACATATAGAGATAACCGGAGTGAGAGCGAGCTGAGTGACGCTATCAAGAACGCTGCTGTTCCATTAGCAGAGTACCGGAGTTGTGTCCTTCCGTCCTCTGGAGTTTGTTCTCCTGAGTCGAACTTGGCAAGTTTGAACTACCAAGGACGCAAGTCACAAATTTGCGTACTTGGTATTGAGAAACGAACCTGATTTGTCACCCAACCGGACCTCTGTGCTTTAGTGTTACTTCTCACCAAGCTTCGCAAATCACTTGCGTCATGTGTCACAACGTCCCTCGTGTGATCTCTCAAATGACAGAAGACCAGAAGCATTGATTTCTAATTAAAATTATTCTATTGTTTTGCTTCAAACAGATGACATTGCTTGATCCACTGAGGTCATATGGATTACGGTCACAATCACTGTGTGTGCTTTTGTAAGCGCCAAACGAGCTGCACCCATTCACTTGCATTATATGGACTCCCCAACATTTTCTTAAAAATCTTTTTTTGTGTTTATCTGAAGAAAGAAAGTAATATACATCAGGGATGGCATGAGGGTGAGTAAGTGATGAGAGAATTTTCATTTTTGGGTCAACTATCTCTTTAAAAGGTTACTGGTTCAAACCCCAGAAAGGGTGATTATTACTTTTAACACCTTTCTCCTGATCCATATATATTAAACTAATTGATGTTTCACTATGGTAAAAAGTGCAGAATGGTGCTGCTCATTATTAATTAACTGAAACTCTTGAGACACCAGATCAACTTCATACTCATTCCGACGTAGGTATGACATTTCAGAGCTACTAATCACTGTGAACCCATCGGATTATGACAAAACATGGATGGTCTGACATGTAGATAACAAGCACTTTTATTTTTAAGGATTTCACACCTACAACTACAAATCCTACCTGAAACAGAGCGACACCAAGACAACCTGTATATAAATAGCCGTTATTATGGCTTCTAAGGGTTCATACCTGTAAGAACTCATCCAGTTCCACTTGTCCGTTTTTGTTGAGGTCCACCTCGTTGAGGATCTCGTGGAGGGCGTTCTCATCAATCTGAATGCTGAGTTTCTAAAAGAACACAAAACAGTGATAGAATCAGTATCTAAGAGACATCAGAGTCAGGCTTAAAGAAAATGGACTGCATGAGAACCAGAGACAATGAGAGCTGAGAGAATGAAGGCTAATAAGCAATTTAGGGTTTTTGGTGATAAATGCAAACACATGCTTCGTTTCTCCCGCAGCATTCCAGTGAAACTGTAGCTCTCCATTCCACCTATCACTCACAGTGGTGGAGCGGAAGATGTTTAAGTACAGGTCATCTAGTAGTTTAAATGCATATGTGGCCTTGTGATAATCCAAAAGAAACACACTAGACTTTAGAATCACTAATATTTGTAATATTTTTGAAAGAAGGCACTTATGCTCACCAGGGCTGTATTTATTTAATCAAAAATACAGTAAAAACAGTAATATTGTGAAATATTATTATGATGTTATATTTTATTATTTGTTATATTCTAAGCAGTTTGCTGCTTATTATTTCTGTGGAGACATGATACAATTTTTTTAGGATACATTGATGCAATGTTAATTTTGACAGCAAATTTTGATTTAGTTTTAGTCATAGTCTTTTGACTAAAATGCCATTTAGTTTTATTCATATTTTAGTCATTTGAATGGTTTTAGTCGGCTAAATCTACAATAGATTTAGTTGACTCAAATCTAACAGTAATTAAATAAGAAATAAAAATAAGAACAAATAAATACTATAGAACAAAGATACAAATAAAATACACAGTGCTTGAAGTTTGTCAGGTAGGTCTAACAATAGTATTCAGGTAAGAAATACTACCTACAGACATTGAATAAAGTATGTTTGAAATGTAAAATAAGTGCATAGTCTTTTGTGTATAAACCCTTTTTAAAGCTACTAAAGTCACTTTAAAAACTAACACACAGATCCAAACATGATTTTCTCCCACCTGTTAACTTTCACATAAACCAGCACTTGGCCTACCATGATTAAATAAATAGACGTTAGCCAAGCGTGTAAGATTATATATATATATATATAAGTTTTAAAGGAACAGTATCAAAAACTGATAAAAGAAAGGGTGCAAAAAACCTTGACTAACATTATGGATTCAGGGAAACAATGTTATATGTAAACAAAAAAATGCTAGATGTAGAATATGGTTGTTACATTTAGATTATATCTCACCTCTAGCACTTGCTGAACATCCAGTGTTGTGATAAAGCCTTTACTCTCCTTATCAAATTTGTAAAAGCGCTTCTTAAACCTGTTATACATAATAAAGACAATATTAGGAGAGTGGGAGATGTAGGCTCTTGTACACACACACACACACACACACACACACACACACACACACACACACACACACACACACACACACACACACACACACACACACACACACACACACACACACACACACACACACACACACACACACACACACACACACACACACACACACACACACACACACACACACACACACACACACACACACACACACACACACACACACACACACACACACACACACACACACACACACACACACACACACACACACACACACACACACACACACACACACACTATACCTTGCCACCTCTTGGCCAGTAAGTGAGATCTCTGTAGTCTTGCTGAGCTGCTCAGAGCGAGCTTTATAACCCATCTCCAAGTGCAGGAACTTCTGTGCTGCCTCCAGTTCTTCCTATAGACAAACAAAAACAAACTCGGCTTAACTTTCCAAAGGATCAAATGGATAAAATAGATTTTAATGCATTATTTATATCCCCTGATCATTTCAGTCTGATTGTAACAGGTTTGAGTGGCACAGTTTATTAACTGTTCATTTGAATCCAATAAATCCAACAGGCAAGGAAAACTCAGGAAACAGAATAATACAACAACGAAAATACTGGCAAGACAGGCCAAAGAACTGAACAAAACAGTATATCAGAGTAAACTAGGGAACTAATGAGATCAATGAACACCAGGTGAACAGTAAAATAGTAAAAATAGACACAGAATAGGAAACTAGGGCTACATTCAGACTGTCAGTCCAAATCCGATTTTTTTGCATTTCCGATTGAAATACGATAAGATTTAGCGAGTGTAAACGGCAATAAAAATCACATGAAATGTGCCAAAAGTATTGGGACACCCCTCCAAATCATTGCATTCAGGTGTTCCAATTACTTCCATGGCCACAGGAGTTTAAAATCAAGCACCTAGGCATGCAGACTCTTCTACAAACATTTGTGAAAGAATCGGTCGCTCTCAGGAGCTCAGTGAATTCAAGTGTGGTACCATGATAGATTGCCACCTGCGCAATAAGTCCATTCGTGAAATTTCCTCACTACTAAATATTCCATGGTCAACTGTCACGGTCAATAGCTACAGACCTCCAAAGTCAAGAACGTAGAGAGCTTCATGGAATGGGTTTAATTGGTTGAGCAGCTGCATCCAAGCCTTCCATCACCAAGTGCAATGCAAAGCGTCGGATGCAGTGGTGTAAAGCACGCCGCCACTGGACTCTAGAGCAGTAGAGACGTGTTCTCTGGAGTGACGAATCACGCTTCTCTGTCTGGCATTCTGATGGACGAGTCTGGGTTTGGCGGTTGCCAGGAGAACAGTACTTGCCAGACTGCATTGTGCCAAGTGTAAAGTTTGGTGGAGGGGTTGTTTTTCAGGGGTTGGGCTTGGCCCCTTAGTTACAGTGAAAGGAACTTTTAATACTTCAGCATACCAAGGCATTTTGGACAATTTCATGCTCCCAACTTTGTGGGAACAATTTGGGGATGGCCCCTTCCTGTTCCAAGGTCCATAAAAGACATGGATGAGCGAGTTTGGTGTGGAGGAACTTGACTGGCCTGCACAGGGTCCTGATCTCAAACCAATAGAACACCTTTGGGATGAATTAGAGAGGAGACTGCAAGCCAGCCCTTTTCGTCCAACATCAGTGCCTGACCTCACAAAATCGCTTCTAGAAGAATGGTCAAAAATTCCTATAATCACACTCTTAAACAGTTGAAGCTGTTATAGCTGCAAAGGGTGGGCCAACTGCATATTAAACGATACGGATTAAGAATGGAATGTCATTAAAGTTAATGTACATGTAAAGGCAGGCGTCCCAAAACGTTTGGCAAAATAGTGTATGTGGTTTGAAATACTTTTCAAATCGCATTTCTGGAAATCCGTTCTGAAAATCCACTCTGATCGGATTTCGCATGGTTTATGTGACTTTCTCACGCCATGTAAAATGTATATGTTAGACATTGTTATAAGAAACATGCTGAAAGTTACTTGCAGTAGCAAGGTTGTGTTGTTGCAAAGTGTCGGATGAGCAGAAAATGATATTATAACGTATAACGTATATTATAAATGTTTTGAAACTGGTGGATACGACAGCACAGAATAAAGCCACGCATACCAGCCTCCTACGGTTCTGCCACTGCCTCAGAAGACGCAGTAGTCCACCGTGGCGGCTACACATTTTCACACCCCTTGTATTGCAAACCCCTTTATGTTGCGGTTGCTGTTTTGGCGTATACCTACAAATGCAACAACATTGCCATAGAAACCAATTCAAATATCTCAGAAAACGAAAGCAGCATGGACACAAATCGGATCTGAACAGTTGCAATACACAATATGGACAGTCAATCATTTTAGATCAGATTCCAATCAGATACACAAATAATCAGATTTGGACTGACAGTGTGAACATAGACTAGGACTGAATCCGAATTCACGTTTATATCTCGCAATTTTGATTTTTCTTCTCAGAATTGCGAGATATAAAATCAAAGTTGTGAGAAAAAAGTCAGAATTGTGAAATATAAATTCACAATTATCACAATTATCTTTTTTTATTCTGTGGTGGAAACAAGCTTCCATTGACTGCTACTACAGAACTGTCACTTTCTGCCACCAGGTAGGCTCCGCCCACAAAACACTGAAATGGTCTATTGTACCCAACAGCGAACTCACAGATCATGTCAAAGTGTTGTTTCTCATTTCACATCTGAAGAGGGCATTTCAAGTCTTCAAGGCACAGCAATAAATAAATAAATAAAGGGTCAGAGAGAGGACGGAATATGAAATTATTCATATGAAAGTAAATTACAGTTTTTTTATTTTCTTTTTTTCTATTTCTAGATGAGATTGGGAATGTTTGAGGCAGTAAAAATGATTTAAATTCAGCCAAAATTCAAACGTGTTCTATACGTTAACGTTCCTGCAGTGCGCAGGCTGAAAATACTGTCTCGGCTTTGCAGAGCTGCGATATACCTGCGCTGAATCAAGACTCCCAGCAGAGCATTGTGTCGCTGTCCGCTCATGTGTGTGATGGGTGTGGTGCACCTGCATTGTGAGCAGATCTGAGCGCTGAACTCATGGGAACTGAACAGTATCAAAGCTGCACAGTGATCGGTGCTATTATTAGCGCTTCTGTTTATCAGACAGGAAACCCACGACCAACGTGCAAAAGCTGGGGTAACTCTATCCCCTCCTTACAAACGCACTACACATACACTCCTGTGAGCACAGACGTAATAGCCATAGTCATCTAGAGGTGTTGTGCTAAGAGTTCATTGTACAGTTGAATTGTGTTCTTATCTTGAAGTGGAGACTCCTTGTTAGAAAGACTATTTAAGAGTCACACTAACAATAGCTGCAGTCTATTATTAGGGGTTACCTAAATTAACCTGGCTGAGACCTTTAGCATTCGGTCAAGACAAAAAAAAGTGGTGCTCAGGGCGAGGGTAGCAGGTTTGTACAATCAATTTAGGAGATAAATTCCATACATCACTTTAAAGGATTAGTTCACTTCAAAATGAACATTTCCTGATAATTACCCCCATCTAATCCAAGATGTTCATGTCTTTCTTTCTTTAGTCAAAAAAAAAAATTTCAGGATTTTTCTTCACATAATGGTTTTCAATTGCAACCAACCGTTTGAAGGTCCAAAGCAGTTTCAAAGGGCTTCAGAGGGCTCTGCACAATCCCAGCCTAGGAATAGGTTCTTATCTAGTGAAACGATCGGTCATTTTCTGAAAAACAAACAAACATTGATATACTTTTTAACCTCAAATGCGTGACTTCGATGTTGTTCTTCTTCACTGCGCATGACGTCATCGTGTCGGAAAGGTCACGTCCATGGCGTATAGGTGGAAGTACCGACCCAGTGTCGAAAAACTCTCCTCCAACTCTAAAATTGTCCGACATAGTTGTTTTACCTTTATTTTCGTAAAGGCCGTTTGATTTAGTCTTTGCACGTTCGTTTTAACACTGGGTCGGTACTTCCACATACATGCGACCTTTCTGATGTGATGACATCATACGCCCTTACGCCGTGAAGAATCACAACACCGAAGTTGCGCATTTGAGGTTAAAAAGTATATAAATGTTTATTTTTTTTATAAATGTTTATTTTGGTTTCTCTAGATAAGACCCTATTCCTCAGCTGGGATCATGCAGAGCCCTCTGAAGCCCTTCGAAGCCCTATAAACCAACCAGTTGGTTACCATTGAATACATTATATGGAGAAAAATCCTGGTATGTCTATCTCAAAAAACGTAATTTCTTTTCGACTGAAAAAAGAAAGACATGAACATCTTGGATGAGATGGGGGTGAGTAAATCATCAGGAAATTTTCATTTTGAAGTGAACTAATCCTTTAAGTATTGCCACAAAAATGTTCAGGACGAATTTGAATTGTGATTAGAATTCATTCACACTCTAAATGTGAATTTAAAGTGGATTCTGCTTTCATTTTAATTAAAAAATTCACATAAAATGAAGGGGGAAAAAGCAGCACGATGAGACTGCATTCTAAAGAAATATACCCTGATATAAATTACATACTTTCTTTTTTTGCTCAGTCCACTGCAGTTCTTTGCCCATGATCTCAACGATACGTGGCAGAGCCTCGTCTGCAGCCTGTACGTTCAGAAAGCCCAGTCGTGTTCGACGAGCAATCACATCGATGGCTGTACATGCATACTCCTTTATAGCGTACTGCACCTAAATCCAGACAGAAAGCACCACATTTAAAAAAATAAAATTTAAGACATTTTTAAGACCTGCACAAATAAAATGAATACCTTAGCTCCATAAACTACAAGCACATAGAATCTCAAAATAAATATTGTTTCTTAGATTTTATTACTTAATTAAACGGACCCACATTCAATTGAAAAACAGGGTAACTGCAAGTTTAAGTTTTATTCAATATGTTTTTGAAGTTGATTTATGTACCAACATGAATACATACAGATTAGAGATAGATCAATATTGGATTTGGCTCAAACAATAATAATTTGCTAAAAAAATAAAAGACAAAAAACAGATCATTGTGCTGATACTAGTAAAAATCTACATATTGAAATTAATAAATAATGGCTGTTGGTCTTTTCTTTTCTTTCTTTCTTTGTGTAATGAAAATTGTAATAATATCCCACATAATGCAGTACCATTGTGACTCTTATTTTGAAATATCAGGATGTTACTACTCCCAGCTGTTCATTACAATAAAAGTCTGAATTAAGACTTTTATTGGAACATTCAAGATATTTAAGATGCGTGATATAAAGTCGCAATTGCAAGAAATGAAGTCAGAATTGCGAGTTATAAAGTAAAATTCTGAATTATTTCTCGCAAAATTATGACTTTATAACTCACTACTGCGACTTTATATCATGCAATTCTGAGAATTGCGAGATGTAAACTCACTATTGCGAGAAAAGTCAGAATTGTGATATATGACAAGATGTCTTTTTTCCCCGCTCAAATTTGGACTTTTTAACTAGCAATTGTGAGTTTATATCTCGCAATTCTGAGAAAAAAGTCTGAATTGTGAGATAAAAAGTTTAAATTATCTTTTAAATTGTTTTACTTTTTAATTTTTTATTCAGGTACGGAAACAAGCTTCCATACTAATGAGAGTGACTCAGCAGCAACACTTTTTTTTTGATGAATGTAAAATTGAATTTTAAATCTGAACAGTCAGTTCCTCTTTCCATTAAAAAAGCTTGTCAGAGAAAAAGGCCAATGTCAGCAGTTGCTACAGTAGAATTGGTCAGCAATGTTTCAAAGGTGGGGCTTAGCAAATGGTCCACTAGAGGTTAATTCTTAAGTTGCTTAAGATAAGTGCTTACCTCACTCTCTATGTAGGGAAATTCAGACACAAGGCGTTTCCCCAGTATGGGCCATCTCTTGCCTGTCACGTGAGCCATCTTAGCTACATCAAACGCTCTTCCTCCATAGGTGGCAGCCAAGTGCTGGGCAACCTGTGAGTTTAGAAAATGAAAATGTTACTCCTTAGGGCTTTTTTTAAACTGACGAGTAACTGGTGGTCACCTTACAGGAAACCCACTGTAACCAAGGCTAGTCTAAGATTTTAAACATGTTGAGGTGTTTTCTTCATAATTCTTTAACAAGCTTATGGACACCTATGCTTCGTTAAGCATTCTGACAAATAAACACGACCCCGTTTACATCGATTCAAACTCTTCTTTTATATCTCTCACCAAAGGTCAAGTGCTGTCAAAAATATCTGCATGCTGACCTTTTTAAATATGCTGGCAAAACAACATCCATGGTAGCGCTACGGCTCCATCAAGCTCTCGTGCTTCCAAACAAGGGTTTGCCAGACTTTCTCTTCCCCACAGAATCAGGGGGGACTGAAGCGTTATGGAGCAGTTGAACATGCTCCAAAGAGCTTTGACTGGCAGAATGCTAAGCAGTTAAGCTTCAAAACCCACCTCATTTTCCAAGCCGTAGTCTTGAACCAAGCGAATGTAAAGGGTGGGGGTCCAGTCCTTCCCACCCTCCAGCATCAGACCGACCGTCCTGCTGGGCCCGGATGAGAGGTTATGAGCCTTTACAGCAGCATCAAGTGTCTCCTCAGCCATGGAACGATAAGTTGTCCACTTCCCACCTACAGTAGATAGAGTGTTATTATGAAATCTTTATACTACCTGTCAGTAACCCAATTGGCCAATTCCTCATTACAAAACAGTGTTTGTGTATTTTTAATACTTTGTCATATTTAAAATGTTCTGTGTGAGATCTAATTATTTAAAAATATTTTGTACTTAATATTATGTATTTTTTGCATTAAAAAGAGGACTTGTTTATCAGAACACACACTACTGTACAAAAGTTTTACAGAAACTATTTCTAACAAAATGGAGACCAAGGCACAAATTAGTGGCACTGACCAGCGATTGTGACGAGTCCGCTGTCGCTGATGTTGACGATGTGGTTGCGACAGATGGACTGCGTGTCTTTGGAGTTGGGGTCGGTGACCAGCGGACGAATGCCACTCCAGGCCGCCAGGACATCCCCTCGCCGCACTGAGAACCAAAGAAACCAGAAACGCTGACAATCTCTGACAGCTGAAGTGTGTGTGCAGTGTATCTGATTGACAGGACTACAATAGGCTACCCTATTGTATGTCATACATGAAAATGACAGCGATGTCTGCAATAAAAGCTATTTTGTCTGATAAATGATCACAAGGGAACATGGAAAGCGAGATTGTCCGTAAAATCTTGAATTGCTTTGTTACTTTGTTAAACCAACAAACCATTACTAGAACATCATGTACGAGTCCGGAGTCAATTTCCCTATTGTGGTGACATCTCAAGCATTAATTATTAAGAGGGAGTTGTGTATCGATCCGTGGTACACCTGCCACTGTAATATGCAGGTTGATATTTCTGAATGGGGGGAAAAACATAGACAGCACTCTCATTATCAAAGGGCATCTCTGAAACATTTATGACAAGGCTAGGGAGCTCAGCAGACAGCAGACTTGGGAAACCAATAACACACACACCTTGAGTCTAAATGAACCTCAGCAATAGACCGCTGGGCTGTCGAATGCATTCAAGTAATCTAATTCTCAAGGGGAGAATTCAGTCCATTTTCAAGCTGTGGAATGCACTTGGAGAGTTCTCGAAGAGTCACGATCGCCATACCTATTAGGGATACGCAATATATCGGCGTATTGGTATAGGCCAATATTAGCATTCGAAAATAACTTGCTGAAAAGGGAAGCTAATAATAACAATTAGGACTGTCAAAAGATGAATCGCTATTAATTGCATCCAAAATAAAAGTTGGTGTTTAAATAATATATGTGCGTATACTCTGTATAATAATTATTTATATATTATATATATATATATATATATATATATATATATATATATATATATATATATATATATATATATATATATATATATATATATATATATATATATATATATATATATATATATATATATATATATATAAATATATAGAGACACAAGCATGTATATATTTAAGAAAAATGTATTACATTTATATATAAAATATTTATATTTATATACAATATAAATTTTATAAATACAGTTTGCAAATATTTCTTAAATATATACATGAATGTGTGTGTATTTATATATACATAATAATTATACAGAGTACACGCACATATATTATGTAAACACAAACTTTTATTTTGGATGCGATTAATCTTTTGACAGCCCTAATAATAATAATAATAATAATAATAATAATAATAATAATAATAATAATAATAATAATAATAATAATAATAATAATAATAATAATAATATTAATATCTGTGTTAAAAATATTCCAACATGCATTTTGCCTGTCAACATTAAACTTGAAAATGGGACGTGAAGTAACACAACTGATCACAACAAACAGACAAAGGGTTAGTTCACCCAAAAATTCAAATTCTGTCATCAATTACTCACCATAACATCATTCCAAACCCATAAGACTTTCGTTTATCTTTGGAACATTTTCTTTTTTGGGCGAACTATCTATTGAAGCACAAAATTAAATCTCGAGGAACTTTAACTCTTTCCCCGGCAATGTTTTTGAAAAAAGTTGCCAGCCAGCAGCCTAGCACCAGCATTTTTGATCATTTTCATGGCCCAGACAATATTTTGTTATATGAATATCTGAACATGCAATATATAAGAAAGAACAGACCCTCTGTTCATTTTGAGCAAATTTTGAGCAAAACCCTGAGAAAAATCACGTTTTTGTCAGATACTATGTCTAGATTTAGAACAATGATCAAAACATAGATGGAGTAGATCGAGTCAACATGCCTGCACAGTCCTATACTTCATCCTGGGTCACCATTTCATTCAGTAATGTTAGGCAATTTTTATTTATATGCTATTTAATGTTGATGATTGTGTTATTTTACATATGCATTTAGCATGTACGCACCAGGGGAGGCAGTGCCTTCTCAAAAAAATGAGATGAGAAAATAATTGATATTGCAAAAATAAAACAACGCAAATATTACAAAATGTGATATTAAAACGTGTAGAAGTCACATGTTTTTATAAAGTAACACTGTCCTACAGCGACACCCGCACTCCTGCAGTTAAAGTTACAGCGGGAGGATTGACTCCTCTCCCTTTATTGACTTCAAAACAGAGCCCCCAATGCGTGCAGGGTTTTTGTGAGGCAATTTTAATGAATGGGGGAAAGTTAAGTAAAAGGAGGCAATGGCTCCAACTATGATTGGATACGATCGGTTATAATTGGATATGATTGGTTCGTGCGATAAATCCCGGCTCTTGATTCCATGCCGGCCTGAATGAAGACAATGATGGCATTAATGGGAAGACTAATTAAAAAGAAGTAAACAACTCAGCTTAGATATCAATGCTTTATGTCACGTCAAAATCAAACTTGAAATGACCTAAAAACATGATGACTGTGGGGGGTCATTGAATTCAGGTGTTTCAATCACTTCCATGGCCACAGGTGTATAAAAATCAAGCACCTAGGCATGCAGACTGCTTCTACAAACAGAACTGAAAGAATGGGTCACTCTCAGGAGTGAATTCAAGCTTGGTACTGTGATAAGTCCATTCGTGAAATTTCCTCACTACTAAATATTCCACAGTCAACTGTTAGTTGTATTATAACAAAGTGGAAGCAATTGGGAACAACAGCGATTCAGCCATGAAGTGGTAGGCCACGTAAAATCACAGAGCGGGGTCAGCGCATGCTGAGCCACACAGTGCACACAAGTCACCAACTTTCTGCAGAGTCAATAGCTACAGACCTCAAAACTTCAGATTAGCTCAAGAACAGTGCATAAAGAGCTTCATGGAATGGGTTTCCATGGCCGAGCAGCTGCATCCAATCCTTAAATCAACAAGTACAATGCAAACGCTTCTTTGTCTGGCAATCCGATGGACGAGTCTGGGTTTGGCAGTTGCCAGGAGAACTGTCCTTGCCTGACTGCATTGTGCCAAGTGTAAAGTTTGGTGGAGGGGGGTTATGGTGTGGGTTTATTTTTCAGGGGTTGGCCCCTTAGTTCCAGTGAAAGGAACTCTTAATGCTTCAGCATACCAAGACATTTTGGACAATTTCATGCTCCCAACTTTGTGGGAACAGTTTGGGGATGGCCTTACTGTTCCAACATGACTGCACACCAGTGCACAAAGCAAGGTCCATAAAGACATGGATGTGTGAGTTTGGTGTGGAGGAATTTGACTGGCCTGCACCTCAACACCTCAACATATATATATATATATATATATATATATATATATATATATATATATATATATATATATATATATATATATATATATATATATATATATATATATATATATATATATATATATATATATATATATATATATATATATATATATAAAATATTTTACACAATTAACTCAGCAACCGTTTTTCTATAATTCTTTGGCTAGCATTACATTATATGATCATGCTCTTATTCATGCAAATGCTTTAAAACCATTCAAGCACCACAAGGCAAAAGAGAACGCACTGTCTGTTAATGTCCTGTGCGCCAGAATCCAGTTCTCTTAACGAACAATAACACACAGAATTATGCCAAAATGCCCATTTTGTCGAGTATTCTCATAAGAGCAGTCTTAAATGAGTTAAATAACCTTGTACCTTTAATAAGGAGTTATTCTATTTATGCAGACAGACAGGTAGAAAGGCCACAGGTAAATATGACATTTATTATAATGGGTTTATGTGAAGATTGTTTTAAATTCACTTGAAATTGATATAGCTTTTAATTATACTTTAATATTGAATGTCTAATATCATTAATGTTTTTAAAAAAAATGTCAGAGACATCAGTAGCAGTTTTAGGATCAGTGATACTAGCCTTCATGAAAAGATGCCATTACAACAAATATTTCAAATATAGTGTATTTAAATTGTCTGTACATTAATTTGGAGAGTAACTGTGAAATTATAATAGAAAAATGTTAAAAACGCAGATGGTTAATTAATTACAGAAAATGTTTTGCAATTAATTATTAGTTTTTTTTTTTATCGATTGACAGCACTAGTGTATGTATATATATATAAATAAATGTGAGGACTCATTTGAAAACACCACTGCACACCACTGGTAAGCACTGCTATCACTTGTTTCTGCTTCTTTTTCACATGTGTTTTGATCAGGAAATTCTGTACTTTTTCAGATGATGTATAACAGCGCACCCTACCGTATAACAGTGAAAACACGGAAAGTTGGAAAATTCTGTCAATGGCGGGGAAAGAGTTAATCATAAGATTTCTCTCTGTTTGTCGTTCAAGAATAATCTTGTGTTTTATCTTTCTACGGTGTTTGTCCTCATCACTGTTTACTGGTTGTACGACACATTTTCTTTATTATTTAAAACTTCTATGTAAATAAATTAGAAAAAAAATTGGATCATCATATTTGGAGTGTTTGATGCATATTTGATTAGTTTTGATTCAGGATTTCACATTTCAAATTCTAGATTGGAGCTTACGTGTGAATGCTTCTTAGAAAAAAATAATTTCAGTTATCTAAAATATAAAACAATTAGGGCCAGATTTACTAAAAGCTTGCACCAGCACAAACCCTTTTTTGGCATTAAAAAAAAAATATAGAATTTCAATTAGCGCTGAAAGGGCATGGACACAGTTATTTTTGCGGCTGACTCTATTGCATATGCATTTGTAGGAGTTTCCCTTTCAGATGCAAAATTTATGTGAGGAGAGTATTTAAATGAATCATGCAAGGTAATTTACTAAGGTTTGCACAGAAATTCTATATTGGTGGCTTCCTATATGGTTACCCTCCTTTGAACAGGTTTGATTAAACTGATTAAATTACGATCAATGTAATGACATTTTTGAATGAGAATTCCAAAAATGAGAGTCCCAAAAACTTAACTTAAAATGTCTCCATTCTCTCTCTCTCTCAAACAATTTCTCTACTTGAGGGACAAACAACAAGATCTTGCCGCAACACTGTCAGTGTGACAAATCTCCCACAGTCAAATCCCTTTAGCTGCCTTCAGTAGAGCAGTTCAGTCCAGTTTCAACCCTGCATCCAGAGGCAAGGTCTCTGTGGCATTCCTCCATCGCTCAATCTTTATTCACACTTTCAATCAACCCTCCCGGGTCAACAGAGTCGCCCATCCGGTCTCTCATTCTCGCCCGCAACAAAGTAGAAGACACCCTGCCACACGGCAGCCGTCACATTGTGGTTTTGAGTATACATTCTGTTAAAAAACTGACAACCGGATGACTTTCCACAGTAGCTGAAAGACACATGCAGCGCTGAATGAGATAACGAGACTCAACAAACTCTTAACGACTTGCCCAACAATCAGAGAAAGGAGGAAGCGTTTTTTGCGAAGGGAAAATTAGTTATGAAGCTAATCAATCAAGCAATCAAGCCCGCATCCACGGCGCTTTGAACAATTAGAGGGCTGCGCTCAAAAATCAATACCTCTGCTTTCAGAGGGAGACGCTTGGAGTTATCAGTCCAAACTAGTTACTAGACTCAACACAACCAATACAAGCCTGCCTGTCTATTCATTCACATGCATGCAGAAATGAAAGTCTCTTTTTTTTCATGCAGCTTTTTCATATTTGTCTAAAACACTGTGGCAGAAATAATCCATTCATACCCTACTGTTCAAAAGTGAGGTCAGTGCAATTTTTTTAAAAGCAATTTACTCATCAAGGACACATTATATTGACAGAAAAATACTTTTACGTTGTTACAAAAAACTATTAAAAATAAATGCTGTCCTTATTAACTTTCTATTCATTAAAGAATCCTGAAAAAAATGTACGCCATTTTTCACATAAACAAAGCAGCACAATCATTTTCAACTGTAATAATAAGAAATGTTTCTTGAGCACCAAATCAACATATTAGAATGATTCCTGAAGGATCATGTGATTCTGAAGACGGATGATAATGGATGATGAAAATTCAGCTGTGTCATCACAGGAATAAATTACATTTTAAAATAAATTAAAATAGAAAAGTTATTTTAAATTGTAATAATATTCAACAATATAACTGCTTTTACTGTGTTTTTGATGCAGCCTTGGTTATCACAAAAATCTGACGAAACCCAATCTTTTGAACGACGATGTTTAAATTGAGTCACACCTTATGCAGACTGTTTGCTGTAAAAACAAAACAGGTAACACTTTAGTTTAGGCTCCGTTTCTCACTATTAACTAGTTGCTTATTAGTATGTATATTGCTAGGATATTGGCTGTTTATTAGAACTTTTAAAGCACATATTAATGCTTTATTCTGCATGACCTTATTCTACATCCCTTGATTCATACCCAATACCTAAACTTAATAACTACCTTATTAACTATTAATAAGCAGTAATTAGGAGTTTATTGAGGCAAAAGTCGTAGTTAATAATTAGTTAATAGTGAGAATTGGACCCTAATCTAAAGTGTGACCATAAATCATTATCTAATCATTCTCATGTTGCTCAATCCTCAAAGCTCTTTTCCATACAACAATTATGTTTGGTTATCGTTAACAATTCCTGCACATGTGTTCTGGCAATGTAGACAGAACAGTAATACAGTACTCTGACAGCGTTTCCTGCATTTCCTGTTGCCTTTCCATAGTATTTTTTTTTCTCCATACTATGCAGGTCAATGGGGTCCATCGACTGTTTGGTTACCCATATTCTTGAAAATATCTTCTTTTGTGTTCAGCAGAAGAAAGAAATTCATACAGGTTTGGAACAACAGAATTTTCATTTTTGGGTGAACTAGCCCTTTAACAGCAATTATTGGTGCATGAATGCATGAATGAAGTCCCAACAGGGTCTGGGAAAACAGACCTTTTACAAGAATATTTTTATATTCATTTATTTTCAAAATTATCTCATCCTTCGGCATTTATTTTTTCCAAACATCTCTTCTCCAAAAGTACTCAAATAATTAGGCCACTTCTATTGCATAACATGGTTCCCCAGGTGAATAGGGTAAAACATGTAACTAACAGATATCATCATACTTCCCCAATGTATTAATTACATTAAGAATGTAAGGTTTTCTGAAATGTTGTTTAAATATGCAACTGAGGTATTATAATTAATTAAATAAGCAATCATTTGCATACATTTCCAGAACAAAAATCTGAAAATTGGACAAAGCCAGGTTCTAAATTATTCTTGTTTCATTTTGTTGACATATTAGAGTCAACGGTTTTACAGGGGAGATTTTGGATATCTCTTATCACTAAATCTGCAAATGCTGTCAAAAATAAATGATTACCAAGTTTTTAAAATCAGGTAAATGATATATGAACAAACCTATAAATCTGTAAAAAAGAGAAAACTTCAGAATATAGATAAAAGAGAAAACAGTAAAGTTTGGTGTATGTAAGTGCATGCGACTCATTTTGAGAGAATGTCTGTAATTGAAATCTACAGATGCAAATAGAGTGCAATAAAATAAACACTTATAAGTGCATTTTGGGTGTTTTCTTTCTACCAGTCTGAAACAACATATGGGACACGGCTGGCAAAATGAGTCGCAATGAGTAAATTTGAAAAAAATTAGCTATTGTTATTTTAAAAACAAATCCGAGTTAAAGGTTTCTGAAGGCTCCAAAACATGATCACCTAGCAACCATACCTTAAAATCCCTGCTAATAACACCAAATTTGGCACACATAAAGTCAAAACCAAATATATATAGGAAAAATATACTGTATATTCAACTTTTTTCCATGATACCACAATTGTTTGATTAAAATTAATGAAACAGACAGCCTATATATTAAGGCCTACTGTACCGCACGGATAGTTTATAATGTTACACAGGATATTTTTCCCCAACAGTTAACCAAACGTTCACTTAAGACATAACAGATTTTTGTGTGAATACTCGCCAAGACATATATTTTGAAGTACTGTAATTCTGTGTTTGTGCCCGCTGTGAGAGGTGTCTTTGTGCGCATGCATCGGATCTGTCTGTCAGCGCGAGTAAGATCGTTTTTCATGGACAAAGGAAAGGTACTCTAAAAAGGTGCTCAAAATTGACCAGTGCATGGAAAACAGGTTTTTTGTCTGTTGTGTCTTGCAATTTTCAGTTTCTCTTTTGCTCTAGGTGTAACTTTGTCAGCATGTCAAATTTTAAAACCATTTAAAAGAAAAAGCATAAGCAGTGTAATTTACCTTCTACGTCAGGGCTGAGGTAATTGCGGACTTCTTTCAGGATAAAGTTGATGTCCTCCTCCATAGGGATGGGATGGGCTGTGATTTCAGTGGGAGTGTCTGTCGTGCCGGCGATAGTCATTTTCTCCCAGGGCAGGAAGAATATGACACGCCCATCACTAGTGGCGGGGTCTAGAAGCCCCATGTTGTCTGGGCTATAATCGGGAGGAGGATACAAATGTACGTCATCTCTCTCTGCACTGTTAACACCATAAAAATACACTTGAGGAAAAAGAGGTAGAATAAGTTTGAAGGATTCAGGGAGGTACCTGTAGTATCCAGGGATGACAATGTGCACTCCTGCGCTAGGCTGGCAGATGTTGGCAGTTTTCTGGTTGTCCATTTTGCGCAGTGAGTCAGTGAAGGGGCCGGTAGCGTTGATGACACATTTGGCACGAACGTCAAACTCCTTCCCTGTAAACGGCAGAGTGAGGTGTTACTCTGAACTGAACACAGCTGACCTGACCCCAGGGGTCATTTGCTAAGAATGGAAGACAAATCTATTAAAAGGACAAAAAATGTAAAAGGGTAACCGAAAGGTGACGAGTTAGCACTGGTTTGTGGGAAAATTCTACTATAAAAGAAAGCAAAGATTCAAAAGACAACCTATATGTAGACTTTACTTTAGGATCTCATGTCAATATCTTGATTAATTAAATTGGTCATGTGGTTGGTGGCGATAGCCTCGTGGGCAGCACGCCAACATTTAGCGTTGTTGCATTTTGGCCGACCCAAGTTCGAGTCCCGGCTTATGGACCTTTCCCGAAATCACCCATAATTGGCATTGCTCACGCAGACTTCGCAGCGGTTTCAAGTTGGTCATGTGTATGGTCATCATGTCGACCAATAGAAAGCTGCTTGGTTTGAAAGTTACCTCTGTTTGAGTTGTAAGCTTCATAAATCGTGACCAGGGCTTAAAAACGGAAAAAAATATCAATCGGTTCACTCCGAGCAGAATCGATATTATAGCGTTTCCGTTTTTGCGTTCCTCAATAAACATTACTGTTCCGAAAACGGTTTGATTTGAAAAAATACCGGTTAATAACGTTATTTTAATTTAGCCTATACTTTAAACAAATATGTATAAATAGACTTATTTTTCACTCAATAATAATATAACGCATGGTAATTAAACTTGAATATTTATTTCATAACATTTTTAAAACCACAACAGAAATACATGCATTAATTACAAAGCATAGCGGACCTGTTTTAATGGAGCGTTAGACAATCTAAAGTGGCCCTCTTATGCCGAATTATTTTCAGAAGAGTGATAACATTCTTTGTACATAACTTTTTTTCAACACGACTTGTTTTAAAAATTGCATGAATAAAGAATAAATAAACTGGATAATTATTGCTCTCTTAATGCACCGTCAACTGCTAATTTCAAAGCAAACACTGCGCAACACTGCATCACATAATCAAATTCAGTCAGCTAATAAAGCTTGATCATTTAATGCAATATAACATACCATTTAATATGAAGCATCAACCGTCTATATAGAAAACATTGACCTGTCCTGTATTGGCAATCTGAAAGACTATGGGAAAAATGTTTGATAGATGCTATAGCCTACTTGGATAGGCTTAAACGGAATCCATAAACTAGTCTAAATCAGTCTATTTGAGCTTAAAGTCCGTACTACTTATTTAAACGTACGAAAAGAATGTCCTCCAATACCTGCGCTTTCATTGTAGACCTCAGCGGGGAAAGAAATGTACTTGAGGCATGAAAATGCGCGCTCTGCACTGACGGTAGATTCATAGATGATGGTGCATTTCACTCACGCTTGATCCATCAACGTCACATGCCGTACTACTCAATTCATGATTGGTCACTGCCAAAGTAAAATATTAAAAGAACGATAAAATAACGTTATTAACCGGTTAATGGTCATTTCAAATTAACGTTTCTGTTCAGAACGATTCAAATTGATTTTGATTTCGTTTTCGTTCCTCTTAAAATTTCGTTCGTTTCCGGTTTTCGTTTTCGTTCCTTGAACCGGTTCAGAGCCCTGATCGTGACACCATTAGCAATAGACAATATACCTTTTTTGTCAATTCAGCAAAATTTCGCTAATGTGACCGCACCTTTTTCTCTGAATAATAGATCATTTCGTTTTCGGTCCGGGCATATCTCACCTGTGACCATGTCTCGGCAACGGGCTCCACAAACGTTCTCTTGGCCCGTTTTTGGATCTGGTTTCTTTAGCAGATGAACCACCTCTGTGTAGTTAGCAATAGCGGCCCCATGACGGGCCGCTGTAAGAGCGATGGCCAGGTTCATACGGGCGTCATTGTGCTGTCCTGAAAAGAGCCGGAGCAAAATGTCACTCAATACACATACACAAAAAACTTAAACGTAATAAGTTAAGTACAGTACTTGTACTTAATTTAAATAAAGCTAAGTATTAGGGTTACACTTTATTTTAAGGTGTTTGTGTTACAGGGTAATTATGCATTTAAGTCCTGTGTAATAATAAATAACTACATGTACTATAGGGTTAGGATTTAATTATGCTTAATTTATAGGGTTAGGGGTTATTACAACAGTAACGTGTGTAACAAGGACACTGTAAAATAAAGTGTTACCATATTAGTACTATCCCTAAAAGGCAACTTGCTTTTTTGCATTTTTAGAATACTAAAAGAAAACTTTTAAAATAACTTCTTGCAGTTTATTGAAACGCTTTCCCCATATAGCTAGAATCTCTAAAAAAAAAAAGTGTAACTTTAGCAATTTTTTTGTAAAATTGCCCCAAAGCTATAGCTACACGCACACACACAATTTACTTAGCTTTCAAAATGGGGACATTCCATAGACTTCTATTGTTTTTATATACATCTAGTTATACACACTATAACCTAACCCTAAAAGTTTTAACTTATTCACTGTTTTTCCCAATCAGGATGCCTCCAAAAGGAGGTTTTGTCAGATTTAGCTCACTTCTGGGTACAAATGTGTCCCCAAAATACAGTAAAGTAGGTACACAATGATTTACTGTACATGCCAGAGGCCACTGAGTCAAGACTTGCTTCAATGTTTGAAGTGGTGTGACGGCGTTCAATATTGTTATAGGGCCATTCGAGGCATTTAAACAATTTCAGACACATTTGAAACATGAATTACAGGAAACCTTGAAGCCAATGCGATATCACTCTATTACGGCGACTAAAGAGCTACTAGAATTAGAAAACGCCTCTGTGTTCTCCATGCTAAAGAACCAGAGGGATAGGTAACCCACGTAAGCATGTCTAATGCTAACACATGCTCGGGGCAACTCCACCAGACAATAAAATAATAACACAGGCAGGAAGCCTGTTTAAAGGGCACACTTCTCAAAGAATAATGTGCAGTGAAGGCACCAGCATGCTTTGTTAGAGATCCCATGAACCTGCGCTGGCCGGATTTGGGCTCACGGCTGTGCGCTCAAATCATGATGCAGGGAAAACATCCATGTTAAGAAGGATAATGCGCACATCTGCATGTTGGAAAATTGTTAATATCATGTAAGAGGACGAATCACAGCTCACACGGAAAGCTTTGTCCCGCAGCAGTAGATAGAAAACGCTTGGCTGAGCTTGAATGTTTATTAGAGTACAGCTCGCAGGTACGACGAAAAGAGCAGTGCTTTTGTGCTGCAAGCGAAATTATAATGAAATAAAGAAACCGTGACATTACAAATGACTGAAAACGCAGATAAGGGAGTTTTAGCGTCAGATTAGATTAATAAAAAAGACCTACAGAAAGAATGAATGACATATCATAGCGGAGGAAGGATGTGACGGGCGGCCGTGCACGCGGATGAGATAGTGAAAGAAAGAAAGGGAGAGAGGACTCAAGGAGGATGAGGGACAGGAGCAGAAGAAGCGATGCGAGTAGGGGAAAAAGAGAGAGAGGAAGAGAAATAGAGGGAGGCAAATAGCGACAGGCAGGCTGCGATCTCCAGCGGAGAAGGTCAGATTCGGAAATGTCACGGCCGTGATTGTTCCAGATTGAATAATTGGAGAGAAAAGCCGGCTGACAACCCAGGGGAAGGAGGGATGGTGAGGGGGGGAGGAGGAGGAACGGACGTGGGGAGAAGAACGAATAAAACCTCTAAACTGTCATTACAATCGCTGGGTTCGATTCTCCACACACATACATACGCAAATTAAGACGCTTTTGAACGCAGTCACTGGGCGGCACGTAAACACACCGCGGCAGGGAACAGAGCATCCAGACGTCTCTTTGCCTCTGTTTCTCCCACAGATGGACGCGATGTGACAGATCGCTGCTCAGATAGCCGCCGCACACCCCCTGAATATAAGCTGCCCGCGCACCCTGCGAGGGACCGTGTGTATCAGTGTGGGCCAAATGTAGTTTGACAGGAAGCACCGGAAGGCAGGGTTGGAGGGCGGGGCTTGTGCTGCCCCGGACGGGACCTTGAATAAAGGGGACACATTCTGCACACCCAGACTAACCAGGAACATATGGAAGTTTTGCCTGGTGGCAGCCTCGGGCGGCCCAGGGCGCAGACGGGCCAAGAGAGAAAGGCACAATGAGTTTGGCCCGTAACAGCCGGTGGCGGTTTTCCAGAGATTATGCAGGAATGTCACAGAGACAAATGAGCTTGCACTTATTGCTGCATAAAACAACAAATGACAACAGTTGTGACAACAAATCACGAATTGATCATTATGATCACAACTTCTATTTAAATTGCTTTAACAAGCTCATTGTTTCTGCCTAAAGGAATACATGTTAGCTTACTGCATGATTTGTATTGTCTTTTAACTGTACATTTCTTACTTGACTTCGACACAGTCACTTTTAATAACTCTAAATTGTCATGAAGACACATGCATTTTCTGTAACGCTGCTTTAAAACAATATGTATTGTGAGAAGCGCTATACAAATAAATGTGAATTGAATTGTAATGAATTGGCTTATTTAAAGAAATGTTTTCAGTCATTCTGTCTATCACATGCTTAGCAAAGGCAATACTCAAAAAGATTTGTATTGTTTTAAAGAGCAAAAAATTATTCCTCTCCTATTTCTCACTGTCATAGTCTTTGCTAGACCCTATTTAGCAGGGGCGTAGCTCTATTCCAGTGAAATTACAAAATGAAATGCAATCAGTAAGCCACTGTTACTGATATGCAACTACTGGCAAACAAATGCAAATAATCATTTATTTTAAAAAGCCAGATTGAAACCCGTAGCCTCTCACAAGAAATAAACCTCTGAAATCAGGGTGTGAATCTATGGGTCGACAGCAATTCGATTCGATACGGCTCAATTCGATTGTTCTTTTAAAGGTCACATATGTAAATAATGAAAAGAGAAAAGCACTATCAACTAGAAGATTGAAATGTTTTATGGAAGCGATGATACCTGTAAAACAGCACTTTTTATCTAACAGCAAGGTTTCCATGCAGGTGAAAGCTTTTTTTTCTCCATTTGTGGCCATATAATGACTTGGGTTTAACTGTGTTCAACCCTGTTTGACTATGTTACGAGACAGATGCCATTAAGTCGTTTAATGTCTTTAAATGTGGCATTATGTGTTATTGTAGTACGCACACTACCATTCAAAAGTTTGGGGTCAGAAAGATTAAAAAAAAAGATCCTTATACTGTTAAAATATATTTTTATTATAAATAAATTGTACTTTTGAACTTTCTATTCATCAAAGAATGATGAAAAAATATGAATTTCCACAAAAATATTAAGCAGAAAGACACTGATGATGATGATAATAATAATAAAAATAATAATAAATGTTTTTAAGCACCAAATCAGCATATTAGAATGATGCGACACTGAAGACTGAAGTAATGCTGAAAATTCAAACAAATAAAAAATAAATTGCATCTTTAAATTGTAATAATATTTCACAATATTACTGTTTTTCTCTATTTTGATCAAATAATTGTAGCCTTGGTGGACATAAGAAATTTAAAAAAACTTTTTTTTAAATCTTACCAACCCAAACGCTTGAACTTTTATAATATAAAATGATTCCCGAAATTAATTCATTTTTAGCATTTTAAATTGATTATTGGCTATAACTATGGAAGCTTGTTTCCGTCACAGAATAAAAAATAAAAAAGGTAATTGCAACGTTTTATCTCACATGTCTGACTTTTTTTTCTCGCTTGCGAGTTTACATCACTTACATCTCATCAGATTCTTTTTCTCTCAGAATTGTGTGATATAAAAACTTGCAATTGTGAGAAAAAATTTCAGAAATCCGAGTGATTGTGAGGTAAAAAGCTGCAATTATCTTTTTAAATGTTTTATTCTGTGACGGAAACAAGCTTCCATAGCTAACAGAGATGAAAAAGAAAAAGAAAATGTGCATAGTTACACCTCGGCTCGGAATATCATATTTCAGATCATACTCAAGACTGAAATCTTAGATTCGTTCCTGCTCACCATCATAATAGACAATGGCTCCCACGAGTTTGTCTTTCTTCAGCATAGGGAAAAGCTCCAGTGCTTTGCTCTTGCTCAGGACATAGCTGCTCTTCAGACAGTGTGATCCGGCAACCAGGTCGTACATTTTAATGCCGGCCCAGTAATACGGCAGCTGCCACCACCTGGTTAGAACATGTCCAGTAACAATAACACACTATTACTCTCGGTTTCTGTTAACAAACATGGCTGATAAAAATGAATTCACCTGCATTCAAATATACAAACAAGGATTTTGTGAGTAAAATTGGTCAAATTGGTTTACCAGCCTGGTCTGTTTGCTGGTCTCAGAACCAGTTCAAGCTGGTTTAAGCATTTTTTTTTTAGCCGGGTTTATTACTAATTCAAATAGATATGGTTGAACATGGGCAGAATTGAATTTGTCCAAGTAGCGCTAAATCATATATAGCACCTTGTGACATTTGTTTTATGTAAAAAAAAATCTGACAGGCAAATGATGTAATCTTGAGGTTTCTCATTTCTGTGACCCTTTCACACTTCTCTGGCTGCTTTAAATATCAGAGCAAGACATAAATGCCACGAGTAATTAGTAATGATGATGGTAAGGACAGGAAGATCCTTTAAAAACCCAGAATGACAAGGGGCAGAGACTGAGGAGGCGAGAGGTTCAGCATTGATCCACGGAATTTCCGAACACCAACTGCTACGGGTGACCATATGAAAGGTTCGATGCCATTTCTGTGAACTTATCAATGTTTTTAAATACAAAAACTGTATTTTATACATCTAGGATGTCTCCTGTGTTTCTCTTTAACGTTCTGCCATGTACGCCCAATATGTCTCTTCCTTTTTTTCAGTTTTTAGTCAGTTTTTATTGACTTTTCTGGTTGTCTGGTTTTCTTACTTGTAAACAGGAAGCATTATAGGTAAAGGTGCAGACAGGTGAGGGGCGATCTCCAGAAGATTGGCACGTTCATGAAGGGCCTCTTTTACCATCATGTACTGAAGGCAGAAATAAATCTGTTAATCAAAATTTCTGGGTCCAGAAGATTCATGTACACATATTTTCAAGGTATATTTGAGGTGTAAATGTATGTAATTTTTGTTGAAGAACAAAACATCAAGGATTCTTCAATTAATGTAAACCACAGATGTCAATTTAGTCATAAATGGAAGAAACGGCTACTCTAAAAACCCATTGGAAATTTTCAAGTTGAATTATCTTCATTTGGCGGCTTTTTACAGCAAAATACTGATGTGTGCAATTAATATAAATATGATCTTATATTTTACTGTCATTATACTTACTATTAAATACTTCAATCAGTGTAATTTTAGTATAATTTAGATATTATTATAGTTTTCCATTTTGGATTAGTTTGAATTTTTTTGATGTTTTTATTTACATGAAATATGTCTGTATAGTTTTTATAGTTTTTTATTTAATTTTGAGTTTAGTACATCAATTTAAAATGAAAATAAGAACTCTTGCTTTGGCAACTAGCTGAAATGAAATAAGTTTTTTGTGCATTTAATTTTTTTAAATTATGGTTTTAGTTTTACTTAAAGCTGCAGTCCGTAACTTTTTGCGCTCTAGCGGTTAATAAACAGAACTGCAAGCGTCTTGCGGAAGAACATTGCAGCCGGAGCTACTTCTGTCTGTTTATGTCTATGGTGTGTCAAGCAGGGACTGTGCTCCTCCGCAGCGGTTCCTACCAGACCAGTCTGAAATAGTCCCAATATAAACACTTATCATAAGTGTACCATAATGATTCAGGGTTAGACAAAAACACGGTTTGGAAAATGGATTCATGTTGTACAATCTCATTATATATTTTTTGTAAATCTTGAACACAAAAAAAGTTACAGACAGCAGCTTTAACTATAATAACCCTGTTTTAAATATCCATTTTAATGCGTTTTTTAAATTTGTCCGACGACCAATTGACTGCAGTCATTTCGAGTTTCAAATCTGAGACTCCTGTTGTTTCCCATTATAATTGACAGCATCATTTTTCATTGTACTGATAATCAGACTTATTGAAATAGTTAATGGTCAAGCTAAGTTTTAGTTATTCATCTTCCACACTGATGCCTCAGATCTGCAGCATCCTACTAAATGTTTGTGCTTCTCTCTGTCTGATAGTTGCTCAAAATGTCACAGTGGTGGCGTAAGCGGCCTCGCAATCTTTCTTCTAAATATTAGGGGCAAATAGGGAAAAATGGGGCCTTCACCTGCTCATAATCTAGTTTCATGATGGCTTTCTGCAGATAGCGGACTCCTCCGTGAATGAGCTTGGTGCTTCTGCTGCTGGTGCCCGATGAAAAATCGCTCCGTTCTACCAGGGCGGTCTTCAGATCTGGACGAGGGGGCAGAAAGACAAGTAAGGAACGGATTAGACAATGCACTGGCATTTTAAGACATTATGGTGCCAAATATTTAGACTGCAGCTGCTGTCATTTACATATGGCTTTCTCCACTTTCTGTAAAATCACAACATGCTTATTGCACCCAGGCACATTCTGTCTGGCCTCCAGAGCATCAACATCTAATGAGAATAAAGCATCTTTGCAAAATCCAATATAAATCATCACCTTTAAAAAAAACCCTATAAAACAATAACCTAAATAACACTAAAAATGCATTTGGATCAATTTATTATTGGATTAAAACTGAACTTCACAATAAACACACTCATGCAAAGTTAATATAAGTATAGTAAATATTGCAAAACTTTGTCCAAAAAGTACATACTTCGTGTGACTGCATCTAAGGCACATCCTGAGCCTGTGGCTCCGCCACCCACCACCAAGACGTCAAACTCCTCTGTGTTTCGTAGTGCTGAAAGTTGCTCCTCTCGTGTTGGGAGAGCATCTTTAAACGGCACCTTTAGCTCGCCCTGCGCCTCAACATATGCTATCCGGGCCTGAACACATCCAGCAGGTACAAAACAAAAACAGAACATTGTGACAATGCGGTCAAATGCATAACAATAGGTTTTAGGCCAGAATTGACATTCTAGTAGTTTTACTGTGCAACTGCATGTAAAATTACAGTCTCTCACAATTCTAGATTCTTTCAATAATTTCTTTTTTTCTGGATTGATCTTTAAAATAATAATAATTAGACAAGTTTAATTAGATTAATTAAACAAGACAATTAAACAGATGTCTATAAATGTACTAGTGAAACTCTGAACATGCACTTTCATAATGATCACCCCACATCAAGTCAACATAAAAGATATTTCAGGAAACATTTTGTTAGTCACCATGCAGAGAGAGGGGAATTAAGTGGGATGCATTATTGGTAATGTCAAATTAGTGTTGGGTTATCAGAGTTCTAGTTCAGTTCACATCTAGGTGTCAGTTCTAGTTTTACTTTTAAGAAAGTTAAAAACATTCAAATTAGCATTCATGACATGGTCACTCTTTATGGCAATTTGCACTGTGACCTTTCATATCATAACAGACAACAATGTGATATTTTATCCTTATGCTTAGCTTGATATGAGTTTAACTATTTTAACTCTCAAAATACAACTGCTATTTTCAATACTTCTCCTCATCAGTAAAAGAAAATGTGTCACACTTTAGTTTGAGAAACTTTTGCCTCAATAAACTCCTAATTTATTAGGTATGGGATAGGATTAAAGGCTGTTTATTACTTATAAAGCACATATTAATGCCTTATTCTGCATGACCACATCACCTTAAAGGGCTAGTTCACCCAAAAATGAAGATTGTGTCATCATTTACTCACCCTCAAGTTGTTCCAAACCTGTATGGATTTCTGTTGTGTTCTGTCTTCTGCTGAACACAAAAGAAGATATTTTGAAGAATGTCAGTAACCATACAATTGATGGGCCCCATAGACTTCTATAGTAATTTTTTCAATGGCGCCCATCAACTCTTTGGTTACCCATATTCTTCAAAAAAATCTTCTTTTGTGTTCAGCAGAAGACTGAAATTCATACAGGTTTGGAACAACTTGAGGGTGAGTAAATTATGACAGAATTTTATTTTTTTGGGTGAACTATCCCTTTAAGGGAGAATATGGTTATGCAGAATAAATGGTAAAATGGTGAATATACAGCGCTTTTAACAGACCCATGGCCACCAAAGCGCTTTACATATTGCCTCACATTCACCCATTCATTCATTCAGAATAAGGCATTAATATGTGCTTTATAAGTACTAATAAACAGCCAATATGCTAGTAATATGCAAGCTAATAAGCCACTAGTTAATAGTGAGAATTGGTCCCCAAACTAAAGTGTTAACAAAAATTTGAAGTGTTTTTGTAAAGTCAAAAATTGTGAATGAACAGCTGCCAATCTATCAATATATCAGACGTAAAATTCCAGTGCAGAGAAAACGAGCCTGGGTGAAGCTATAGGTGTCGAGGGTTTTAGCCATGATGAAACGTTTTATTCATTTTTTCGTTAGCATTTGGCCTAAATGATTACATCAATCTGCCCCCAAAAGCCTGTAAGGTCCATTTGACTTGCAAATGACCAAATGAGCCCAGACATTTGCAATTTAGACAGTAATAGCATGTAAAAACAAGATTCAGTAATTAGTGTCTATTTCCAAGGACAGACATATTTAAAACATCCGCACACTATTAAGAGAGGCTGTCCTGCAATCAGGACAAGTGCATGACGGAAACAGAGAATTTCATGCAAATACGCAATCGGCCACCGCAGAGTGATACTTCAGCCAGAGTGTAACAGTGCCCTTGCCATAGAGGAGACAAACAGGCACTCACTAACACACACACGCTCAGCAAATTAACATCACAATCCCAAAGATTAGCATCTGCCACATGCATGATTGCAAGCAATTTTTGAAAGAAGATTCATTCTTTCTCTTTTGACTTTTGCTTACCCATTTAGGCTGCAATGAGATGACACAAGGGATAAATAAACATAAATAAATGGAAAAACAAAAGAACAAAAGTTTGTGTCAGTGAAACTTGATGCAGATGTGACATGAAGGTATGGAAGCTTGTTTCCGCCACAGAATAAAAAAGGTAATCGGCACCTTTTTATCTTACAAGTCTGACTTTTTTCTCAGAATTGCGTGATATAAACTCGCAATTGCAAGTTATAAGTCCGAATTATTTTTTTAATAAACTTTTTCTTTTTTCCCCTTCCACTTTATAACTCTCAATTGCGACTTTATATCTGAGAAAGTCCGAATTGCGAGTTTATATCTTGCAATTGTGACATTATAACTCGCAATTACGAGTTTATATCTTGCAGTTCTGAGCAAAAAAAGTCTGAATTGCAAGATAAAAAGTCGCAATTATCTTTGAAATTGTTTTATTCCGTGGCGGAAACAAGCTTCCACACGAAGGTGATCTGATTGACTGCTAATAAAGTCGTTCGTGTTGGTGACATCTGAGAAAAAAAATCTCTGCAAATCATATCAGTAAATTGAATAAACACAGAGTAACCTAGATGGTTAGGGAAAATATCTAAGTTCAAGATCTCCCATAAATGTTTTTTGGACCAAATTAATCGTGGAGTGACAATCTCCATGGAAACCACGTCCTTGAAAGTGCATAATTCTCTCGCTCCCTGGAGTTTCATTGGGATTGGAACAGTTGAGATGCAAGATAATGGACAAAATGGGCTTGGGAAGATTTAAATAAATGATGAGAGAGAAAATCAGGACTCCCATTGCTCTTCAAGGGTCTGTCTTTTTTTCTTCATTTGTTTCAGAAAGCCTTGTTGATTATCTTAATCTACTTGACCTTCCGTTATTTGGTATAGCGTCTAAACAGACAAGACCCCTGGGGTTCTTACTAGTTTAAATACAGACAGAACATGGTGTGTGACACACTCCCTGATGGCTTGAATGGGGATCAGATTGTTCATGATTACATATTCAAGAGAGATCCTTTAAACAATGTGTGTATCACTGTTCAAGTGTAATCTCCCTTTAGCAAACAAAACCTGATTTTAACACGGTAGTCTACCCTAGAGAGAGAACAGGGTAAGTTTGGAGACTCGAGGCAATACCTAAAGGTGCGAATGAGATTTGTAAATGTATCTGGATTTGCTAGGTTTAATCTTAATAAGATTATTCGCACTCATTCATGAAATCTGTTCTGTGCGGTTGTTGACCACATGAAAACATGAATAAGCCTTCTTTAATTATAAATAGGTAATAGTTATAAATAGATATAAATTGATACAAAATACAGGGCCTGAGTTGTACTGTCCTATGTGAGCCGATTAAGCTGTATCTTTAAGGTCATGTAAACAATACAGAGAGCACATTCCTGAGTCAGGACAAGACATGCTGTTGTACAGATGGGTGTGAACAGCTGCGCTCTGTGTATTCTGCACTATAACCTGTAGGAGTCACTGTATGGATGTGAAATGTGAAAACAAAATTCTTGGTATTTGTCAAAAGAATTGGCCAATTTAGTTTTACATTCAGATGGTATAAGACAGACTCCAAGCAACAACATGGATGCTGTTTACTGTAAATATATACCTGATTCTTCCTGTATTCAAAGAACTGTGATAGGCTGATGGCTGTTGCTACAGCTCCGCCCCCTATTAGGGCTCCTTTCACTGCCTTTCTGAAAGCCATTGATCCCTGAAACAGATTTAGAAGATTCATGAATAAATGATTTTCGAAACATCCAAAAAAAAGATATATGTTTATTTGTCTAATTCCTGTTTAGTCTGTTATACAGCAGAACTGCACAGATAAACCAGCAGTAAGACGTTTTTGTTGCACAATGTAGTGTATATGAACAAATTATTACGACAAATGTAATTTCCATTTATGCAGTTTAAGCAAAAACATAAGGATGCTTATATTGAATGAAAATACTATATCATAAATTTTTTGCTAATATGCTAATATGTCTGCCTCCTCTCTGGTGTCTTGAAATTAAACTTAATTAACTAAAAAGGGCAATTATCAAATACATTTTTAAATATAACACAGCATAATAGAAATATATACAGTCAAACAAACATTTATTTCGAGACCTTCAACATTTTCTCACATTATCACAGTTTATCCGCTATAGTTTAGAAAATGGTAATAAAATATGACAAGAACTGTGTGAGAACAAATTCATCTTGATAATATCAGATACCTTTGATAGAAAGGTATGTAATGGATTACAATCAACCAGCTGTCAGCTGTTAAATTTAAGTACACAATTAGATAATACCAGTTTAGGTCAACCAATGACCAAGCAAAGCTTAATTTTTGTTCAGTCTGTGGTGTAAAAGGTTGCATTAGAAAAACACTTACACAAAGCATGGTCCGGTCAAAGTGCCTGAATAATTTTGATTCCAATTTTTAAATAAATTTTACTAGTATGAAGAATCTTTGGGTATAATATGTCACAGTTTACTTTATTTTGCTATCCTCACTTAGATTAACTATAGTGTCCAGCACCCACTAGTAAAAATGATATCTGGTGTCTGAATAATGTTCGGTTTGACTGTATAATATATAGACATATATAAACTGTATTTCTGGTAATGAGGGGGCATATACATTGTATAAATCAGCCATATTGAGAAACTAAAAACAAAGCACTGACTTCCCTGTCACAATCACTGACCTTGGCATGATGTAATAAAACAAACCCATAACAGTTGGTCAGAATCTCCCCAGAAGTTTGTGTCAAACTCACAAATGTCAGCTTTCCAAGTCCAGTTTGTGTAAATGACTACTGTATGAATCCTAGAACTGACAGGTTCTGCTGAAGGTCAAAGTAAAGCTATAATATCTCGACCTAATGCTCCGGGTAGGGATGCAAGTCATGTCACTACATGATACTAGAGGAAGTGAGTGAGTCATTTTTACTACACTGTTTGAATTCACGCCTGTCCCGCATGGCTCGTTTATGGCCAACCATGTGCAAGGCACAGAGAGGAGCCACAATGTCTGAGAGGGATCTTACAGGTTATTGTTTTACCAGTTCGTGTACAAGAATCAAATGAATATGAGAGCAGGCTTGAGTGTGAACATGTAGGCTGATTCTGGCCTTCATCAAATCATTTTCACTTAATTAGAAACAACAGAACAGTTGCCTTTAGGCACAAATATTAAAGTCAACAGTGATGAATACAGACTCGTGTAATCCATCCCGTCCATCACATGAACCCACATTAACATCGCGTTAAATCATCCACGATCGAATTCGTTGCAAATACATTGTGAGATAACATAAAGCAAAGCCTACAGCTATGAAATGTACTCATGATAAAGCATTGTGTAACGCAAATATTTTAATAATAGACACACTATGGGATGGAGCAACAGTGGGTGGCTCGCATCCAAGAATAGACCGGACAGACTCGACGAACGACGTCAAATAATAACACGAATAGTATGGCGAGACCCCTGGTTTTTACTTACTGATTTTGGCGACGGTGATGATGATGATTTCTAAAAAGGAAAATCATGGACAGTGAAGGTATCAACTGTGATGTTACAATGTTACTTATTCAGGAATCCAGGAAGTACAATGACAGGAAGTATTTGACAGACAGGCGAATGGACGAATCAGTTTAGAGGATTCTCAGCTCTCGTCCAATCATATTTAGGAAGGCGTTTGCATGCGTCTAATTGTTAGACGCACTAAGAATAGAAAGGCGTTTGGTTAGACCATCTTTTATGAAAAAGGGAAGGTGCACAAACACACCCAGTTAAACAGTAGGATTTAACGACCCATTGGATTTAGACAACATGCATTGCTATAACATATATATCCGAGAACAATTTGTTTCTCAGTTGTGTAGCCTACATTTAGCCTACTTTCTCTATTATGACATGTTAAACACGAATGTGGCACTATATGTAGGACTGCGTGCATTTTGGAATGTTTTCAAATTCTTTCTTTTTTTCCAGAGGGTTTTTCGCCAGGCTTTTTTTTAATATATCGTGTCAGTTACACAGGTGAGACTTTCAGCCTAAAAAAGTTGAGCGCGACCGCATTCAGGCGTCATGGAGTTGGAAGCTGCTGACGTTGCGATGACGCAGCTCGCTTCAGTCCAAACAAAGTTGCCTCTGTTACAGCGGGATTCCCTTCTCACAATGGAAAGCCTTCACCGCTCAGAGAGAGCAATGGAATCAGATGAAACACATCCTAATCTATTGAAACTTTCCCCAAGCATGATGCAGGTAGCAAACAGACATGGCGTCACTATTTTGAATCAGTTTCTAGTCCTGCATCCTTAGATTCAAAGGGTAATAATACGATTTTGTTTTAATGCAAAGTATTTATGCCATATCTTTTTCACCTTATAAAAATATATAATTTGGTTTACTTTAATCTTTTTGTTTATTAGGACTCATTTAACCTATGGATTTTCCCCGCGCCTATACTCGCAAAAAGAATATTGCAACAGTAGTTCTGCACCCTTTTATGTATTTTATTTATTTTTACACCATTTTATTATTTTTTTTTAATTGAATTCTTAATTTGTGGTTTTCATTTCAGGTGTGCTGAAAGAAGAACATTTCATTTGCCACCAATCATCGCTGAAAGCCTTTATGAATTTGATCAAAAATTCGTCTTAAAAATAAAGTCTTTGATTTGTTATGCTCACTGGCGATTCCCAAAATAGTAGTATTCTACACACAAAAAATCCAGTTCATTGCTTTAAAAACCGTGAGATCTGATCTCTTGTAGGTGGTTTCTATATTTGGAAATGATTTTGCGCAACAGACAATGTGTAGGAAATTCAACTCATTTGACCCAGTGGACAGCCCCGCATATGCAAACGCGCAGACGGTTGAATTGCGCACCGTGCGCAATGAGCGCGCCGAAGAACAGTCCCTCTGTCCAGTGATCAGCTCGCGTCAAGAGTTGACGCGCCTGACGTCACGCCCTCTTTGCACGTGGGCTGTGGCATTCAGAGTTCTCATAAACAAAGGCACATTGCGCTCGGGCTCCAGTCTTCGGGTGCAGTCGAAGGAGTAAGGTGCGCAAAGGCTCTACATGCAAACGGAACTTCTATCAACAAGAGCAGCTACATGGATACATAATTTGCAATTTGAGGTATGTAACAGAGAATAGATCATGATGTTTTTCCACCAATAAACTATTTTAAATGCTTTTCAGAATTTGTGGCAAGATTGTAAAGCAATACATCTAGCATAAATACATGACCTATTCTTAACTTTTAAAAAACAGCCGTTAATTTTAGTTTGCACACTTAAAAATAGTCATTTTAATCTTGCTAGTACGGTTAAGGTAGATTTTCAAAGTTGAAATGCTTAGAGCGTTAGATATATGTTGATCTTAATACTTGGAAGAAAAAAATATAAATGATAAAATATTTCTTTCCCAGAAAAGCAAACGAACGGAGAGACACGCTCTGACATCAACCTGTGCAAGATCCCTGACTTCAGAGATTGTTCCACGAGAGATAAAAGTAGCAGGTGCGCGGAGGTAAACTGAAGCAGGCCATGGAAATGCATGTCACAAAGTTTGCATACATACTTTCCGATGGAAAGTCGAGCGTTTCAATGTCTACATCTTATAAGGTTACACATAAATATAATTTATCATTTTAAAAGTAAATATGTACAATGTATTTGCATTTTAATAGACACTTGTTTCCAAAAGTGTTAAACTAAACATTTGAACAAATATCATGCACCCTGTCAGAGAAAGCCATTACAATTGAGTTCTCTAACACTGCAGCCATGCCCTGCGTCCAGGCTCAGTATGGGACATCACCTCCAGGAGCCAGCCCTGCATCTCAGAGTTACAGCTACAACACCACGGGAGAGTACAACTGCGACTTCCTAACACCGGAGTTTGTCAAGTTTAGCATGGACCTGACTAACGCAGAGATAGCTGTCACTTCCTCGCTCCCCAGTTTCAGCACCTTTGTGGACACCTACAGTTCCAGCTACGACGTGAAGCCTCCCTGCCTCTACCAAATGTCCCACTCTGGGGATCAGCTGTCCATCAAGGTGGAGGAGATACCCGCACACAGCTACCATCATCATCATCAGCAGCAGCAGCAGCAGCAGCAGCAGCATCATCATCATCATCAGCCGCACCAGGCTGAGGAGAGCATACCCCAAACCGGACCTATATACTATAAACCATCCTCCCCAAACATCTCCCAATCGCCCAGTTTCCCAGCGCCTCCACACCACACGTGGGAAGACAGCGGGTCCCTTCACAGCTTTCATCAGAACTACCTTGCGACATCACACATGATAGAACAGCAGCGGAAAAACGCGATGTCTCGGTTGTTCTCGTTCAAGCAGTCTCCTGTTGACACGCCGATGTCAAGCTGCCAGATGCGCTTCGATGGATCTCTGCACGTGTCCATGGGCCCGGACACCCCGGGTGCGCATCGTGCGCTGGACAGTTTTGGTTTACCGGGACCTCCGAGGAAACAGCACGCTGTGGGTTTACCCCATTCCCTTAACGTCGGACATCCATTACTGGAAAGCCCGGTGGCCTCACCCCAGGCAAGAGGATCTCCGTCCAGCGAGGGTTTGTGCGCTGTGTGCGGAGACAACGCCGCCTGCCAGCACTACGGAGTGCGCACATGCGAGGGGTGCAAAGGATTCTTCAAGGTACAAGTTTATCACTAATTACTGCAAGTCTTTTAACCAAATTAGAGGCGTAATCCCTTTGGGTTTATTTTGCGCAAGAGTAAATGATTGTAGTTCATGGATAACATTTGCAGGGTCTGAACCTGTAACCTTTTGGTTTCCAGCCCAACTAGAGATTTGAACACGGTTTAGGACTGGTCTACAGTATAGCCCTAATTATCTTAGTTGTATTGATTTGACCCGATATGCACCCAGGGACACCTCCGTTCATCTCCGCAACCATTACTTTCATCTAGAATTAAATTGGTTTGTGCCGAGAGTCGAATCGCGCCTAACGGAGCGTAACGGAACTCCCAGCGGTGACATTAAGACAGCTCTTTATGTCACCATCGTGATAGAATAATCTCGCTAATCCGACAAGAGGGGTCGCGGAGGGAGCGTCGGGGGACCCCAAATTATGGCTGCCCACGGATCTGTATTTACCGAATGTCTGCTTTGTCCGGCCCTTGAATGTATTACGCAGCTTTGGGTTGGAGTGCAGGGTTTGAGTGTCCTATTGTTTTGTAACTTCACACCGTGATTGCAGTTCAAGTTGTTGCCATGCGAATTGAGTAGATTTACATGCAATTAATACGCCGAATACATGTGCTGTTCCTTTCTAGCGCACGGTGCAGAAAAACGCCAAATACGTTTGTCTGGCAAACAAAAACTGTCCTGTGGATAAAAGGCGGCGAAATCGATGCCAGTATTGCCGTTTTCAAAAGTGCCTGGTCGTGGGGATGGTAAAGGAAGGTAACGTCAAGCACCTTTTCTGTTTTAATTTGTATGTGGTGTAGCTAATTATCTGGTTTCATTTTGTGGTGCAGTGTTTATAACCCTTTTTTTTTTTTTTTACAGTTGTGAGAACAGCCAGTTTAAAAGGTCGAAGAGGTCGCCTCCCCTCCAAACCTAAAAGTCCCCAGGACATCCCTGTCCCTATGACACCCGTCAATCTCCTGAACGCCCTAGTGAGAGCGCATTTAGACTCCAACCCCTCTATGGCCCGGCTGGACTACTCAAAGGTGAGCATGTGCACAATATTAAGCTTTAATGCGCAATGGAAAAATGTGAGCACAAAAAAGTTGCCTTTGCTAATAAACTGTTTTATGGAGGAATATTTACATTTTTACATGTATTGTATTAAAACCTAGTTTCAGACGAGTCCAGAGTATCAGGGTGGAGGAGACGAATCTCTGCACATTCAGCAGTTCTACGATCTACTCACTGCTTCAATGAGCATCATTCGCGGATGGGCCGAAAAAATCCCCGGGTTTACAGACCTTCCCAAATGCGACCAGGAACTGCTTTTCGAGTCGGCCTTCCTTGAACTTTTTGTGCTGCGGCTGGCTTACAGGTAAGCATGCATCATGAATTGAACATAACTCTCTGTTTTATATGGATAGCTACTTTACAAAAGACAAATCATCTCTTTGGCCATTTTTTTCCAGATCTAACCTGGCAGAGGACAAACTTATTTTTTGCAATGGAGTGGTTTTACACAAGTTGCAGTGTGTGCGAGGCTTTGGGGAGTGGATCGACTCTATTGTCGAGTTTTCTTCCAACCTTCTGAGCATGAGCATAGACGTCTCTGCCTTCTCCTGCATAGCCGCTCTCACCATAGTAACAGGTAAGACATGTCTGACCTTTTCCAAGTGATGCACAGAATACAGCATGCTTCAGACCTCTGACGGGTTGTTGTTTTTTTGTCCCCGCAGAGAGACACGGACTGAAAGAGCCCAAGAAAACAGAAGAACTTCAAAACAAGCTAATAAACTGTCTGAAGGACCAGGTGTCCTGCAGTGGTGAATTGTCTAAACTGTTGGAGAAGCTGCCGGAGGTGCGCGCGCTGTGCACGCAGGGACTGCAGCGCATCTTTTACTTGAAACTGGAGGATTTGGTTCCCACGCCTGCGATCATTGACAAACTTTTTCATGATACTCTGCCGTTCTGAACAATCCACTGAACGGCGACAAGTTCATAAGACTTTCGTGATGCCTCGATGTGTCGGACATGAAGAAATGAAATTTGGCGGATGGTATTGTTTATGTTGGAGCACGGCTGCCTGGGACAGTTCTGTTCAAGATAACCGCGGAGGAAATAATATCGATAGATTATTCAGATATTCAAACCACTGAGGATAAAATATTGTGGCGAGAAAAGGACTCTTCTTATGCTTGTTTAAAGTGTATTCATACTGAAAAAATGCGGCGTGGTGGAAATGTATTTGTATTGTTACGCGTCATATTGTTTCTGTTACCTGCAAAGCATTTATATACAACTTCACACGTGTCATGCAAGATGTAGCCTAATGATTTAAGAGATCAAAATCATTTCGACTGGTACTTTAACCACTAGCTAATTCTGCATTATAGTATAGAGATTGTACTGAGTGCACAAGAGAGATTTTTAAAAACATTTCAGACTTCAGAATGGATACAAACATATATAGCACGTTTTTTGTGTTTATTATTTTGAGTAGTGAATTATATTGTTATTAAGACACGAATCGCCTTTTTACAGTTCAGAAAGTATGCATGGAATTCATTATAAGCTATTAACTTTCTCCAGCACTTTGTATTAATTTCATATTGAAATAACGTCCATGAGGTTTACGTGCAACTGGTTTCAAATTCTTAACATTATGCTTATATATTTCAGATCATTGTTTTCTATGATGTTATATGGATTTTGCACTGCATTCTATGTTAAGCTTCTCTCATCTAGTGTATTGCTGAATAAACCTAACTATTATATATTTTCTCTCGTTTTGTCAATAAGATTTAGACTTTCGATGTAGGCTACATGTTCTATTAAAATTTTCGAATTTGCGTATGAACGTTTTTGAAAGGTTTCTCATTCTATTAAAGTAGACTATTCACCATTAATTCCTGAAACGAAGAAAAAAAAAACACACACTTTCGGAGGCGATATTTGTATGGGCAGCATTTCTTTAGAAGATTTACGATTAAATGAGGAGGAAAACTTGAAATTGTCTTGTGAATTATTTTCGAATGAAATGCCCCCCTAATGTAAAAAACAAACAAAAAAAAACATTCAATAAAAGACCGTGCATTACCTTAATTATTTACGAATGAAAAAGCATTTCAAATGCTAGGTTGTAGAAATACATTGATGACCGATCTTGTTAAAATTATTTCAGTCAGCTGACAAATCTGCTGGGAATTATTCTCTTAATTAATACTCATTTGCAAGTTTCACATATAGCTGATATAGCCCAAATTACAAAGATTTTGTTAGGCAAGCAACTCTTCAGTGCTCTATGAAACGCGGATAACGCGGCAGTTCGTCTCTCAGTGTATAGCCTGAACTTTTTAAAAGGTCATATCTATATTGAACAGATGAAAGAACAAAACACAATCAGGATGCAACAGCCTGTGAATCATTTCAAATGAGGGTGAAAAAACACACAGGTAGTCAGCGCGTTGACATCGTTACGATTTGTTATATATACACACAACACCAGAATGAGAAAGTTGAATGCGTAAAAATGTGCAGGCTATACAGATATGAAGAATCAATACTTTTACACAAAGGATGTGCAAATGGATTTTAAGCTCAAGTACAGCAGAGGTGGACCAACTCACAGTCAAGACCATATAAAGTGAAGAAGTCTGTCCCCTCTTTTCTATTTTCCTCTCTCTCATTATTTGGGTGATAAAAATACAGAAATCACTTAATCAATTATGGTTTGCTTGTTCTGTTTGGTCTTGGCATTCAGTTTAACCATTAACTGTATTTTGAAGAAATGTTTCATTTAATTGAGAGCCAGATGTTCCAGATCTCAGTTTGTTAAATGAATGATGGCCATTCCTTTAACAGTATTTGTTTCAAGATTTGATTTCTTCCCTCCGAACAAAGTATCATTTCATTATGGGATAGAAACAAATCAATAGTTATGTCTACTGTTTAATTTATAGATGTATTTGAAGATAGCTGAAAAACAGTTTAATCAGATTTGAGCGAATGTTTTGATGCTAGAATACATTTTAGATGGAACGCCCCGTCTCTAAATGTAATAGCCCCAAAAAAGATTGTAAGAATAATCCTGTGTTGGTTCAAATGCAATAACGGTTTAAATGTTTGGTAATGAACACATTAACTGTCTCAAGCATTTAACATTCCTGCAGCTTAGGTGTTTCTCTCCAGGTGTCAGGTCTCTGTCCAGTGATATCACCCCCCGTACCCCCCACCTCTTTGAGGATGGGAATATAAAATATTGATTTATGTTTGGTAGAAAGGCCTTATAAAAATGATCACATACACGAAAGGGATTCATGAGTCCCAGATCAATAGACATCCTGTTTCTCAATGCTTTGGACCATCACTGACTGTGAAATGTTAAAATAAAGAAATCAATATTATCTGAGAAATGTCAAATTTATTATAATTATGAGGGTGAAGGACTGGCAAAAATGTTCCTATGGGAGCTGGTCTGAAAGGAGAGGTTTACAGTCCCTCCTCTGAATCCTGTGTGTGTGTGTGTGTGTGTGTGTGTAAGAGGACTTGAGTGAAGCCATGCACCACAGACAATGGCTTTGTCATGTTTATACTTTACGTGATGTTTGATTAAAGGAGAAACACACACTCTTTCTCAACTGGCCGAAAACTTGCAGAAAACGTTAAGAAAAGTAATATTAACATACACTGATAAAAATGATTCTGTGGTGAAGTAAATACTACGGGATTTTTTTTTAAAATTTCAACTTGAAAACATTAGTTCAAGTAGTAAATTCTATATTAGTACTCAATTCATGCTTGCAGGAATTATAGCAGTAAATATCAATGTTATAAAATTGAGTAAAACAACTTTTCTGATACTGGTGCTCCCATCATGCACAGGTGCTTGAATAATTTCCGCTGTTTTCCAGCTCTATTTACACTGTTTTATCATTACTTTTTGTTGTTAGGTTGAGCAACTTGCCATTTTGTGACATTTGGAGTTTATTTTCTACTCAAAATGACACATTCATCAAAAACAATCCATCGAATGTCACGTCACTGTGTATTGTGTACCAAGTATTGAGGGTAAACTCGGAGTAGGTACAGAGTTTACTATTATGTTGTCTACACAATATCTACTGTATTATTTACATAGATGCATACACTTAAAGAGCATGGTTTAATCCAGTGTTGAATTGTTTGAGTAAAAAGTATTGCAAAGGAAAAAGGACTTGATTTTGTTCATCAGAAACTGATTGGATGGTTGGGTTTACTATCACTGGGATGTCCTGTGAGGGACAGGTTGCCCCATTCTCACACCAGTAAACACGTCATCTGAGAAGAGATGTCGCTGCAGGAGGGAGGGGAATTATTTTGATTAAAGATTATGAGGGGCACATTCATTTATATAAAAATAACGATGTGCACAGATATAAAATAGGGGTAACATTTTATTTTGCAGTGTCTTTGTTACACATGTAATAACAGTAAATTATGCATAATTATATGCAACTAACCTAAACCAAGTTGTTATTTAGCATTATTAGTACTTAAATGTAGAATTACACTGTAACAAGGACACCTTAAAATAATGTGTAACCAAAATGGGTTCATTGTCCATTTTGATTTCATGGTGACTTTAAGGGCACAATGTCTGAAACAATGTGCACAATCTAATGCAAGACCACAGTGACTAGATCTCTCAGAGGATTCTCTGTGGTCTAAACATGCAGATGGCCGGTCTGGAATCAAAGCAGGACCAAGGGACATGCCATTTGCTCTGAGCCCAGACCAGCACACTGACACTATATGTTCAGTTTCATGCAGCCTCTATTAATAATTCATCTATATTAATAGCGTTAACAGAGATTTCTTTGATCCAATGTTACAGTAGACTACTAAAACCACAATAAAAGACCACATTATTGTGACACCTCTCTGTGTTGATAACTGAAATGTGTAAATATTTCCTTTTTAAACTAATAATATTTAAAACAGAAAAAAACAGAAATGTAGAAATTGATTCATATGCAAATATGTGAACAGATTTTCTGTCAGCTGCAAGAAGAAAATAAAATAATAAGAATCTCAGTTGGTGTGTTTAACTTCTATGAACTTACAACAAATATTGTTGTACAATGTACTGATTGTGTATTGCAAAACACTTTCGCTGCTATTGAGGCGGGATACGGGTAAGGTTCGGGACAGGTGTTGTGGTGGTGTGGTTAGGTTTAAGGGTGGGTTGAGGTGTAAGGGAAGGGTCAACGGTGTAATTATACATTTATTACAACTGTAATTACATGCAAAAAAATATAAAGTAGAATGTAAAAACATGCATGTACACAATAAGTGCATTGTATCAAATTATTAATTTAAATGTTAGTACATATTAAAGACACTTAATATAAAGTGGGTCCAAAATGTATATCAAAGCGGTGAATTACACTTAATAGCCATCTCAAAACACACTAGCAGCATCCCATTCACACATTATACATCAGAGAGAAACCTGAAAAAAATTCATACCCATAAAAATACTGAAAAACTCTTAATCATAGAATTGTAAATGGAATCAACTATATGGATGTGCTGAGCAATTAAGAGGAAACGGCATATTTGCAAACACCTTAACATTGTTTCACTCTCATAGCTGAATTTTTGTGTTTTCCACAATACTGTGAGTGCCATGCCTTTACAGATAGTCATTTGCATGTGACCTTTAATTTAAATGTCTGGAAAGATTGAACGGCAGAGGGCTGCTATTATTTGAGGAAAGGGACTCCAGGCCAACATCCTCTATCCCTCCTCCTTTTCAGAATTTTGATAGAAAAAAATTGAATATTTCATTGATTAAAGCAAATCTTCATAGACATCACAATTAGAGATATTTTAGGCGATTGGGATTCATTTATTCACAAATTATATTGTTATGGGCAAGATGGAGCATATTATATTAAACAAAAAAAGCAATTTATAACATTTAGTTTTTCAATTATTTTCTGAGAGCAAGCGGTTGAACTAACCCCCGTTCATATTATGACCTGTAATTAAGCAGAAATAAAAGCTGAATATAATGCCGAAAGAAACTTACTGAGAAGAAGAGGCTTTAAACACTCAATGCTCGGATTGTCTTCCGTAATGTTGTTCATAGATAATTGAGCTGCGGCTGACATTCTTATGTAAAACCACATGACAAATTTAGATTTTCAGCTCTAGAATAGTTAATTTAAAAGATTTTCAGTGATTGATGGTCTGATGGTTTTAATATTTTGTTGAAACAACTTTCTAAATAGGTTTTTGCAAAAAACAATCTGGTAATATGGTTACATTTGTTAACTACGTTATTTAACATGAACTAACAATGAAAAATATTATTAAGGGAGCATTTATTTCTTCTTAGTTAATGTTAATTTCAACATTGTTAAAATGGACAGTGTAATGGATCATAGCTAACATAAAATAAACTTTAACTTTAGTGACCTGGGGCGTCATTCACTACCATCCTCCTCATTCATTTTTAAAGTTAGACATCAACCTTCTTAGTATTCCTCAATCAATTTATTATAAACAATATAACAAGAAAAATTGTTTTCCCATTTATTTTTGTAAAAATGGTACAGGGTCACTAACGACCCGAGGTATGTAACAGTGTAAGTAAATTTTCATCTTTGATGACTAAATAAGTACAATTCACCTTTATTCCACAAGGAGGCAATGTCCAAAACATAATGATGATGTGATATATCACTCATAGTTACCGCAGGCAGAAAACAAAAGAATAGGAAGCATCATAAGCAAACTTGAAATGGCTCAGCGATTTACTGTAATGAGCACAATCAAATATTAGTGTCACTGTCACCTGATGGTGGATCTAAGAAGCTTTCAGCGATAAATATTGATTTTGAAGATGTTGAAAATGATAGTTTCGAGAATATGTTTGAGATTGGGATTATGAGCCAGATGCTGAATGTACTGGAAAATGAGCTCTGACAAGGACAGTAATGATGGCATAAAACATCTGCTCAAACGGAACACTTCCAAGCTCCAAAATGTAACAAAATTTGCTTTATTTTATTCTTTGTAATAATTTTATCTTATCGCGACAGATAGAGATCCATCTAAAGACCTGAATATATAATAATGATTGGCAAAACATTAAGGGTTATTTAAAAGATTTAACCCTTTCATGCATGAATTATCGAGTCACAAAGTAATATATATTTTTGAATGTGTGTGTTTACTTTTAAACAAGTGAAAAATCATGCCAAAAATTTTTTCCCTCTCAATATATTTTATTTTGAGGGAGTTACATATCTGTTCACTGCAGCGGACACCATGCATCAACGGTATACAAAGTGATTCAATAGAACTCATTGTTTGGTCTGAAAAAAAAAAAAACATGTTTTTAAAACATTTACTAAGAGCAAATGGTATGAATACACATAAGAACATTACAACAACAATAGAGAGGACATTTGAAAAACATCATTCTAGGTGTCGAAACGTCATAATCTGACGTAACGTTGAACATGACGGACTGAATGGGAACTCTTTTTTTTCTTCTAAACCAATCAAAACCAGTATCATAATTAGTCTCATTTGATTTACCTTCTTCCGTCAATTAAAACTATTAATAAAATAATTATGAAATATATAAAATTTGTTCATGCCTACACTTTCTAATAAGTAAATATAGACTGTAAGCATTGAAATAAATGATAAAATATGAAGACTATTTAATATTACTGTTTAATAAAACTATTCAAGTGTAAATTATATCATTTTTAAATCATACAAAATAAGGTGGAAATAGGCACAATATACCCTGTGGCGCATGACGTCTACTGGAGTGGACAGATGTATTTTCTGTCACAGAAGAAAATGTGCACGAAAAATATTAATACAATTTATTACATCTTATTTAGCTGAAAAATATTTTTTGTTCCAGTCTGGTTTTCTGAGAATAAAAGGATTTAACACTTATTCCTGAGGTAATTGGTTCATCTCCTCTTCTCTCCGCTATTTTGAATGTATGATGCAATATCTCAAAACAACAAAGAGATACAAAGACAATAATACAATGGAATCATAGACTTCAGAGAATCAACGTTTTGGGGGTTCGCCACGTAATGTTTGGGACATGGTACTAAAACTTAAATGGCTCAAAATGGCTTCCAAATATCTGTCCACTGTAGTGTAAGCCATGCATGAAAGGGTTAATTGAAATTAAAAATGAATGAAAATGAAATCCATAAAATGATCCCATGATGGGAACCCCTAAAAGGTTCTATGTGAATCGCCTGAAAGAACTCTTTAAGATTCTATATAGAACCTTTTCTTCTAAGAGTGAGGTTTAGAATGTCAATGATGACAATTTTCATTTTTGGTGGAACTACCCATTTAAAATAAGTGCGTGCAATTTTTTTTTTTCATCTCTATGTATTGTCTCCCTGCAAATGTATCTCATCTTCTTGGTAGGATGACCACACCCATTTCTTCACCCATTAATCTGCCATTTGAATGGCACTGTATATCAAACTTAAGCCCCACCCGCCTCCCCATCATCTTCCCTCCACCTAAACTCCACCTCCTCCATCATATACACAGATATCCATCCTGTGGTTTATGTCATGGGGGTTGGTGAGTGTGCGATCACCATGGATACATTCAAATGAAATATGACAGAGTGGATGCTGTTAATTACTCTAAAAGAAATTAAATGGAGGGGAATCAAGCTTTGAAATGTGAGTGGAATTTAAGTAGTCACGTTCTGTAATAAGGTCATCTTCCGTAATAGATCAGTCTCACCGCATTAAATAAACGGTTGACCCTTGAGAGGGAGAGGCAGAGAGACAATAACATGAACACAGTCATCTAAACAAAGTTGATTAGACTACATTCCCATGATGCCACTGACAACCTTTTAATAGATGCTGCCACATGAATAGGACACTTGCCCAAAACACAGCAGAGGAAATTATGGCATTTAAATATGTAGTTTTTCAATTACTTGACATCACATGTTGTCAAACAAACTAATTTTGTACAGCCAGTTCTGAGGTGTCTGTCAGGCACTTAACCACGGGAATTAATTCTGTGAACTTTGGGGCTTTTGATGTCAGTATTGATTCAGCTACAAAGCAGTAAGACCCTTATCAGAACTCACGCAGAGGATTGCTATAAGAGCCCATACGAAGAGTCTATCTGTGACCGATAGGAGCAGGATGGGGGTGGTTTTGTGCACATTCTTGCAGGGCTTATATTGACAACTGAGCACATGAAATATGAAGGGAACATCGAAAGAAGGAATAAACACAATCTAAACCAGCAAAATGTGGTACAGAGGCACACGTTTGTAATGCTTTCTGTAATGCTTTAAAGTCAAAGCAAAGTCAATACCATTATAAATCAACATCTCAAAAAGCTAATTTGTTTGATGTGGCACAACTTAAACTTACAAAATGAGTTTTTGATTTAAGATGAAATGACTAGTGCAGAAAATGAGACCATTTGTGAAAAAGAAGTACACTTTAGCATACTTTTTTTTTTAAAATAATTTACTTTAAATGAATATACTTAAGTGCAAACTGAATGTAATGTTTTCAGACACTTAATTGGATGTTATATATATACAATAAATGAAAATGTATTAGTTTATTATTACTATGTATTATTACTTAAGAGTGCTTTTTGACCCACTTACAATTACGAATATAGAATTTGGTACACTAAAATGTACTTTAATGTAATTTCTTTTGAACTTGCATGTCGTGTATGTAATGTAATGTAATTTAGAACATTTAAAATAATAATAATATCAGTTAAAATTATAATCAAGTGATTTACATGTTCTTTTATTAATAATTGTACATGTTGAATGATTATTAAAACATCATTTAAAATGTACTTTAAAGTAAAACATTAAATGTGACATTATTACAAAGTGTACTTAGGGGTGTTAAGAAACATAATCATGAAAGTGTACTATCTTTAAGTACACTTAAAGGTACACTAACTTTTTTTGTTCAAAACTTACAAAATGTATATAATGTACATTATGAATCCATGTTTTTGTCTAATCCTGAATTGGTACGCCTATAATAAGTGTTATCAATTCCATATCCTTTATGACCAGTCATATACAGTTGCAATCGAAATAATTCAACCCCCTTGACCTGCAAGACATTTTGCTGCCAAGAACAAAATATTATGAAAACCATTCAACAAAGGCATTGTAACGGTAGGATCCACTGGAGGCAAGTTGAAGGACCCAAATGCAGTTCTTTATTTAATCAAACATAATCCTGACTGGACTGGACTGGACTGGACTGGACTGGACTGGACTGGACTGGACTGGACTGGACTGGACTGGACTGGACTGGACTGGACTGGACTGGACTGGACTGGACTGGACTGGACTGGACTGGACTGGACTGGACTGGACTGGACTGGACTGGACTGAGAAACACTCACCTACAGCGGGTTACAACATTCAATACTTGACAAAGACACATGGCAAACATGAGGGCTTAAATACACACACACAGACTAATGACAAGACAAGTGACACCTGTGAACAGTGATGAGACAATGAACCAATGACATGACAACACAAGATCACATGAGGGCATGGGAGTCACATGACAAGACCAGGAAACAAGACAGAGAACATGACACTCAAACATAACATGATAAACTAAATGTAACCAAGAACAAGATAAAACTAAACCATGAACAATGAACAATGAACATGAACCAACACCAAAACACCCTGTGACAGGCATCAGTAAACTATTATAGAAAGTTTATTAATACACATTTGAGTAATTCTGAGAATGTAAAGTTGATGAGAAATGAAAAAAAAGTGTTCCAAATTATTCAATCCCCAAAAGTCAAATTTTGTGCAGAATCTTTTATTCTATCTTTATAACCTCAAATAAACGCTGCTTGTAAGTGCTTAGAAGCTTCTGTCACCTCTCTACTGCAATTTTGGCCCATTACTCGCTTGAAAAAGCTTACAGGTCACTGATAATCTTTGGTTTTCACTTGACCACTACTTTCTTCAAATTCCACCAAATATTTTCAATGAGAATTAGATCTGAAGACTGTACAGGCCACTTAAGAACATTCTACGTCTGATCCCTGAACCAAGCTTAAGTAGATTTGGATATATATATATATTTTGGGATGGCTGTCCTTCAGGAAAGTCCATTGATCATCAAGCTTCAGTCTCTGCACCGAAGGCATCACCATCTTTGCCAAAATGGATTGATACTTCAAAGAATTCATGATGTCCTTCATACAAGATATTCACTTCCTGCAACAGCAAAGCACCCCCATAACAAGACTGGACCAACTTCATGTTTGACCATGTTTGGTGTTCTTCTGCTCATAAGCTTTGCCTATTTTGCACCAGACATACCGCTGATCCATGAGTCCAAAAAGTTTCAGTGTGGTCATATTGTTCCATAAAACATACTTCCAGAACTCCACAGGTCTATCCAAATGATTTTTTGCATATTCAAGTCTGCCTTTCATGGTCCTCTTGGTCAAAAGTGGCATTCAGCAAGATATCCCAACATGAAGGCCATGAGAGTTGCTCTGATCAAATATGTTATTCCCCTTAATGATATTGTGCTTTTTTCTTCAAAACCATCAATGGTTTTCTGGTACAACAAATTTTAAACTTATGAATAAGGCTGGCAGCGGAGTCGAACTTTTAGTGTTTTGGAAATCTTCTTGTAACCATAGACTTTCTAATGTAATAAAACAATTTGTTCTCTATAGCTTTTGTGAGAGCACAAGCTAATTCAGTTTTGCTATAGAGTTTACAAAGGCTTAATTGTGTTGTAACACAATTTCGTACCATACCATACAAATAAGTGCTTAAATTAAAACAGCAGCGTTGAATAAGGGCTGACATAGCTGTATTACAAAAAAATCCTATAAATGTATGTTATAGATACAATTTTTTAAAAACTCTGTATCTTTAGAAAAGCCTACATTTTTAAATTATTACAGTCTCCGGGGGGTTGAATAATTTTGATTGCAGTTTTGTTTATTAACCGCTAGAGCACCAAAAGGCTTTAAAGTCACCATGAAATCAAAATGGACATTTTATTCTATTCTAATAAATCTATCTATAACATTTATAAAATTATATATTATTTATCCACGACCACGCACATCATTGTTCTTTTCAAATTCATGTGCCCCCTCATAATCTTTAATCTAAATAACTTCCCCTCCCTCTTGCAGCGCAGAACAACCTGACAACCTACAACCATCCAATCAATTACGATGGACAAAATCGAGTCTCGCTCAACATTTTTTCATTCGAGAAGCCGTTTTACTCAGATATATCCCACAATAGGGAAGAAAAGACCATTGCAACATCCGTTTCACATGCCAACTTTAAGTGCCATTTTATTTCCTTAATAGGCCTTCTACATTATCAGCAAGTATAACATTTTAAAAATAAAATTTTAAGAAGTACAAGTGCACATTCAATACAATTAAGCCTGGTGTTTTGTGTTTTCACCCATACCCTAGCCTAAAGCTAGGACTAGGATCCAGTGTATTCAATCTCATGGGACATTTGAATCCCACCTGGAGGTGAACAATGAGATAACAAAATTCACTGTGTGAAATCTAAGTGTTAGTCCATAAAAAAAACTTTTGCTATTCCTTCTAATTCAGCCCTGAGGGCACAGTTTGTAACCATTTAAATAAGTGCATCCTAAAAAAAGACTAAGATTAATAATGTTTAAAGATAATATTCTATATGCTAAACTATATGCCGTCTCCCATTATAATTGGTTCGTATATCGTTATGCTATGAATGTTTTCGGTATCAATACACCTTACTATTGGGATCACTGTCCAGCAAAAACGGACCTTGTAAGAGCACAGTGGGACTCTGTTCCTGGCCACGAGAACACAGAATACCCACTGAGACTATACATCCACACCTGTCCGGCCATTAAACCATTCAATTAGCTTCCACCAGAGGGTTCTGCTAATTATCTAAATTGCATCTTTAATGATGCGAGTCAATGAAGGGATCTCGTCTAGAGCAATCAAAATGCAATAGGCTATTAGGTTGAGTAAAGTAGTGTATGTAAATACTATACTGGAAAAAAATAATAACAAACTATTATTAGCTAAACCAACATTAGTAGACATTCACATTACATTGTTATTATTTCAGGTAGAAAGTCATGCATTTTGAACTCATTGTAGCCATTTTTTTACTTGAAACTAGCAAATGGGCAACTTTACTCCAATACGCTACATATTTATTTATTATTAGAGTAAAGAGTTACTGGAGTAATTATTAGCCAAAAATCTTTGCTCAATCCCACACACAATTTTCCAAACTACTTTTTAAAACAAAGTGACACCCATGTAACCTTTCTAATGACAGTCTTTCTGAAGTACAAGGGTATTGAAGTTAAGAAATACTAGGTAAAAGGTGAGGTGGGTGGATAGCCTCAATAACCTACTTCTACCCTTTCACATCTTTTTTGACCCAATATTTGACATCTGCGTTCCTTTTACAGCTGCTTTATCTCACCCTGCCATGGATGATTTATTGATTATTTGATTTAAGGCAATTATTTGTCAGACGTCCCCGTTAAATAATCTCTTTGCATGATTCCATCTATCAAAAGACAGATTTTTAGTTATAGCAGGAAGTTACAAACATGAAGCAATTTGAAAAACCAGAAACTAAAAAGTTTCAAAACACCGTTTGGTTTGTGCATCATCAAGATAACACTGATTCACTTTTTCATTTTGTTTCATTAAAAAAATTCAGACAAATGTTGGAGAACAGTGATGAATGTACACGGATCAAAAGTACCGAATATTATTGTGAAATATCATTACAATTTAAAATACCACATTTTTTTGTTTAACATATGTTAAAATGTAATTTAGTAGCAGCAATTACAGTCTTTAGTGTCACATGATCCTTCAGAAACCATTCTAATATGCTGATTTGGCGCTCAAGAAACATTTCTTCTTATTTTTAATGATCAATTATCAGTTTTTGCTGTTTAATATTTTTGTGGAAATCATGAAACACTACCATTCTTGGGGTATTCCACACTTTTGACCATAGGTTTGAAAGGGTAAAGATCCAGAAAAAAAACATCAAAGCTTAGAAATGGGGATTCAAAAATTAACAATCCCGGTAGATGTGTTCTATTAGCTATCTCAAATAGATTCATTTCATACACACGTCATACTTGTATTTATGCTGAACTGTGCCTCATCCTGCTTCTTTGTAATGGAAAGTCTCACAGATCTAGAGCAAACACAGTTTCACACTGTCTCTCCAATAAGACATGGACCACTGGGAATCAGGCCCTCTGTTTACCTGTGCTGTGTTAGGTCATTATTCTTCCTCCATCAGTATTCAGAAAGCGACGCTCAGATTACGAACAATATGACCCCATTCAGCCTAGAAAAACACACAAAACATAGGGCAGTAACTTCTTACAATGATGCATTATGGGCATCTTATAAGCACATCTGGTAGGGAAATGCACGCACTTCTTAGCTTTGAATTGACATCCAGCAATCCAAAAAGCACTTTGTCCTGTCTTCTGTGCAAAAACGACAGAGCACTCTGCAAATGGTGATTGAGCTCTTACAGAAAGGTCATCAATTCTTTTGATTTGTAAAGGATTCATTGAACATGATCGATTGGATTCATTAATGACACATATGAAGACACACCAGATCAATCTAAATGGTAAACTGGCATCATTGTCATCATTTTGCAGCTCAGTGCTCATAAAGCCTATTAATTTGTGCTCAGAAATGATCATATATCATTTAATGAAGATAGCATGCAGCTCCACGTGGCATAAACCATCAGTCAATGTTCAACACTGTTTGTAGACAGGAACCCATTTGTAGTAAGATGTTGCTGGACAAACATAATATTACATTTTCAATTTGGTTATTGGAACATTCAAAATCTAATTAATCTTACAAAATCACACATTTGTGGCTTTTAGTCCATGTCTATTGTTTTAGCAGATATATGCGTCTTTCTTTTCTAGGTATTTGGACCAAAATATTGATGACTCCTTTTTGCAAGGGAGCAAACAAATATTTGTCTAATAAAACGATTTCTAGAATGAGAATGCCAATTTCCTCTATCACATAAAATAAAACTAAATTAAGCAATATCACACGAGCGTTCCGAAAATGTAAGTGATTCCACAAGGCTGCCACAGACGATAAAACCAGCCAAGTTATGACTGCTTTACCAGTTCAATAAACACATTTATATTCAGTAATTTACATTTTAGACACACCAGTTACTTTGTGTGTTTGTGTTTTTTGTTCGGCAATCTAAAATATTTCCAAACAAACTAGTCAAAGAGTGTCCTACCGAGCAGCACAGTAGCCTACCTGTTTCGGTCCTGAATGAATCGGTGTTTTGGAGGAATATCGGTTGTTGAATTAGCCTAATGATTCGAACATTCACTCATAAAATCAGTCTCTTGTTGCCACCTACTGGTGAAATGATGTAACCTGCAGAAAGAGAGAAAGAAACGGCTAAAAGGCTATAATAATGCAGTGTGTGGGCGATACAAAGGTGCAGTCCAGTGTAGCCAATTTTCAATTGGAAGTAGCTAAAGCATACTCGAAAAGTTGCTAAATGTTGCTCAAAAACTGTGACGTGTGTTTTAACGGTCATCAATATCGTAAATCCTGCAACGTTTTTTGTATTTTCATTTTTTTAAATGTAAATTTATAACACTAATACTTTGTATTTTATTACTTTTCCATCAAATTACAAAAAAAAAGTTACCGCTGAGGTAAGGGCATGGGAGTGATGGTAAAAACTGCCTTTTCACTGCCTTTATCAATCTCACTCTATTTTTTCCCTATTTTTGAAAGTTGTGAAATCACTATTGTGGCGTTCCTTTGCGATTTGAGCAAATGGACACACAAAAAATATTTTATGTATTCTCTCATTCACAGCTATAATATTTAAACCCAACTATGACGACTTCCGCTCTGAGAAACCCGGAAATATACCGTAAACTGCATTTGCTTTCTGTCTAATGTCTGCACTTTAGGCCAAGTCTGTTTTCTCTATTCTGTGCTCACACTGTATTTTAAAATAATAAATGTCCTAAGAAGCTGTTCTCATTATTTATTTTCTGTTAGACGATGGAATGAGTGACTAAGTTAACCAGCAGTCTAAAAAGTTACTAAAGGGTTCTCAAAAGTCCCTAAAGCTAGTGACAAAGTCGCTCAATTGGCAGCGCTGGTACAGTCTTAGCATTTTTCTGTGATTTTTTGCAGGTAGTCATTTTTATTGGAATCTACGCGATTGAGAAGGCAAAATATTTCCACAAACAGATTTCCTAACGGTTTCAAGTTGGTTGCACCGATTTGCCACGCTGACCAACAGAAAGCTGCTTGTTTTGAAAGTGACATCTGTGAGCAGTGCCTATTTTAGCATAGACACATAACAAGCGGTGCAATAAACAGTGAAAAGTCCAAAACCAATTTAACGAGAAAATGTAGCTATATATAGATGTAATTCATATATTTAAAGGTAGGGTAGGCAATTTTCGGAGCGGCAAGCAATAGCAAACTAGTTTTTAAAGCATTAGATCCCACCCTCCCTCAAAGCCACGGTTCGTCCAAAACACATCAATTATTGATAGTGATGGCAATTTCAAAACACTGCTTCATGTGTTGAATTGTTTAGACGCTTCGACTTAATAAGGCACATTTGCTTCAACTGTTTCAGTGTTTCACGAAGCCTCGGTCTGCCCATCAATAATGATTGGACGAATAATTTTTGGTCCTGAGACTTCCACAGACCACTTCTTTTATTAAAAGATTACTTCAGTGATTTAGCATTAAGCTTTGTATCGGTAGAAACCCGGTATATTCGAATGATCGTACTTTCCCCCCTCATATCCCTCTGAGACGAGAGAATTAAGCATTTTATTTCTGGGGGAAAAAATCCTCCGATGACGCAAATATCGTCGCCCATAGGGGTGGGATCTCACTCACAGAATGTAAATGCGCACGGCGCAAAGTGAGTGTTTCAACTTTTCAATGAATTCCTATGAAAGTTACCTCATCTCTGCCTCTGCCCAGCTCTTCTCGTGATGAATGAAATCTGACTCCTGCTGCGTTTGTGCCGCCTTTCGTTCGGCTCACTCACACTTTATTGATAATTTTATTACTATGAATATCAAAACGACGGTGGGGTGGGGACAGTGCCGCGCTGGGCAAGAGATGTAACCAGTGGTCGTGGCTTTGGGAGTGGCCTCGTAGGGCAGCGAAGCAAGTGCATTCTGGGAGTTGTTGTCTTTCATCCACATAAGACAAAAATACATTTTCTGTCTTTTCTCGTTCTAGAAAGCACCAAATTCAAAAATAATTTCACATTTCTACTACATATATGACCCAGTTTAAATACACATTCATCTTCTCAGCGCTGAAGTACCCCTTTAATTGCTATCAGGATGGAGAGTTTCAACCAGAATAAAAAAAAGTGTTTATGAAAAAAATAGCTACAAACTCGAACGATCTGATTCGTAGATGATTTTTTTAAAGAAAATGTGAGTATGAAGCTCCACCCCTACCCAGTGGGGTTGAGAGCAGATGGTACAAAAAGGTCAAATAAAGGGCATATAAATGGGCTACATGCACTAGGGTGCGTGACATACTATGAATTTGCGTCTATTATTGACTGTTGTTATATCAGCACTCTTGAAACACCACTTTTGGCAATGAAATTCAAGGACTGATTCGAACTGTTGTATAACATTAATATGATTAGGCCACATGTGTGGTCAGAATGTTTTTGTGCAATTAATGAACAAGTGCCCTAATGAAGAACTACATTTCCCACAAGGCATTTTCTCACCATATGTACTGAAGTGCAAGATGGTGGAAGGCCCAGTGCAGTGTGGTTGGTGATTCAGATTAAACTGTATCTCCCATATGAGGGCCGCTCTGAAAGCTTAATTAAGTTGTAGGACCCTGGCAATGACGAATGCCTCTTAACATGAGCATGCTAAGACACCGGTGCTGCTGCCCTTTAGCTGTGCATCTTATGTTGAGCAAAATACCACCATAGCATCCATATTTTTCCTCCCAATTCCCTCTGCCTTAGTGCACAATGATTTGATATATAATGCCACATTGCTTGAATCAGAGATTCCAGCTTTTTCCAGGGTCTCATGTCCATTTTATCCTGTTTAGAGCATGAGAGAGCAACACAGCTAGTCGGCAGGATCCTGCTGGTTCCTCAGCTCTTTTGGTGTTTCCTAGCATCGGTCTATTCATCACCATCGCAAGCCTCTTGTTCTGCTCTGTGTCTTCCTTCATCACTGCAGCTAATTAAAGAGCTCGGAGGTCTGCTACTGTTTCCACTGCCTTGTATTACCATTAATTACAATGACATCTCAGATCCTCGGCATAGCAGCACAGTGATTCATGGTGCAGTGTGTCTGAGTAAGAGACTTATCTCGCACACTCACACACACTCCTGTACATATGCATGGATGCACTCACACATACACACTCAAACATAATAAATTAGGCTCTACTGAAGACTGATGCCCACAATGAAACACCATAGATCAATTAAGCATACGCCACGCAGAGAACGGGAAGGCTAATCTCTGAATATAAAGATTCGGCTTTTCTGAAACAAACATCATATTTTGAGATTATACAAACAATCTGGACCTAGTTGAATAGGAAAAATATTTCAAGCATTTTAAATCTGTGAATTGTGTAACGGTACAAGAAATCTCAGGTAATAAGGTTTTGCGTGTACATTTCACCAAAGCCTTAAGGTTTTATTATACAGTTGTATGGCTGTTGACTGTATGTTGGAAATGTGACGGAATATTGAGTGTGATCTTTCTGTTGCCAAGGTCACTGCGTTTCACTTCTGGGTCACAGAACTGATGGGAGATACACATCAAAGTATGGGCTCAAAGCAAAGGACTCATCAGACAGACTCTCTGGTCCACAGATTTGATACAGTATGATCATATGTAAGAAAATACAGTTTTCTGCTTCTCAGTTTTATGTGCTAGAATATCCATTGCCATGATGTAAAACAAATCCAATAAAGTCTTAAAATATTTTAATGTGATGTTGTATCTTTAAGATTTTTACAGTACAGTGAACCTCTCTGTTCGATAAAAAATTTAATTTAAGTCGCATAAATTGCGTGATTACATAAATTAAGATGAAATAATACAATACAGCCTATATCTATTTGTATAATATCTATTAAAGAAATACTTTTATTCAAAAGTGACAGTAAAGACTTTATTAATGGCTAAAATGGCTATATTAAAAATAATTGATAAAAAAGCGAATCGGCATATTAAAATGATTTCTGAAGGATCATGTGACACTGAAAACTAGAGTAATGATGTTGAAAATTCAGCTTTGCCATTACAGGAATAAACTACATTTTAAAATATATAAAAATAGAAACCATTTATTTAAAATTGTAAGGATATTTCACAATATTACTGTTGTACAGCCTTAGTGAGCATAAGAGACTTCTTTCAAAAACATAAAAAGATCTCAACCTCAATGTTTTTGTATTTCGCAACATCTGTCTTCATAGTCATTGTTAAAGGGAATACCACATGCTGCCATTCTAAAACATAATTAACCTTTGATACCCATTCTGCCGTCTGCGATGCCTGTGAATGAGTCTAAAACTGAACCGTACATATGTCCCTAATCTAATAGAGACATGATGAGGCTAAATGCAGCCATTTTCTTTAAATGGACACAGTCACTGTCACACAGAGACCAGGGTGAATCATTCTTCATGTTTTTGAGTTTATGGTTGAAACTGAGGACGAAAGAGAGAGAGGGGGAATATCGTTTTTCTCAGGCCCAAGAGTAGATAAGCAGCTCCCAGGGAATTGGTCTGTAAACATTGCCGGTGATTGACACGACACCCCAGCCTGTGGGAAACTTTACATTTTATTATCAGTCTGTAAAACTGCATTTTACAGATCCACATATTGCTTTAGCGGTGTGTGCGGGAGGTATATGGGTCGAGGGTGGTGCACTTGAAGCCTGTTTTGATCGGTCCTCACTAAATATCCACCCAATTTTCACAGGTCCGTGGGAGCTTTGAAGAAAATTGAGCAGATTTGCGATGAAGAGCCCCTCTGGAGGAATTTGAGAGTGTTTGAGGATTAGGAGGTTTTTATTCTCAGCATAAGGCCCGGTTGAAGAAGTATCTGATGCCTCAGGAGGTGAAGCTCAGCTGAGCATTCCAGTAAATAGAGATTCTGGAGATAAAGAGTTGAACTGACAAGCTTATGGACTTGGACAAAGTGAGTTGGCATACAGCTTTTATGCAAAGCAAATAATACCCTGAAATGAAGGGACACTCTCATGTGTTAATGCAGAACCAGTCAAATAATCGAAACGTACAAGAGCACAAGGGTCTATTCACAATTAGGAATGCACACATATGACTTATGAGGGGGGGAAAAAAGTTATTTATGACTCTAAAGGTTTTATAGTTCATGGATGTAGCCTACTCAATGATGAGCTCAAAATAATCACAGTAATATTTGAACAGACCCATTTAAAACTAAATCACGGTTGACATCTAGTGGTAACCAAGATTGTTGCACCTTTCATTTTCTGCTGTGGCCAAAAGGTGTCGCTAGATGGCAATGTGATGCTTGCAAAAAAAATCAGTGGCAAAAAATAGGTCTATATTAGAATTTTCACCAAAAAAACACACAATTAGATTTGAAAGAACAGTATACAAAAAATGTCACAATCAAATAAATTTGCACTGAAAACAATGCATAATCACAACAACAGAAAAAAAAACCCAACTAAACAAGACCGCAGATAAAAATGATATAATGAAAAGTAGAAAACAAGAGGAATGGGGGAGAGAGAAGCGAACCTTCCTGACAATCTAAAGGGGAAAAAACATATGAGCATGATTTTCAATACAGTGCTGATTGCATACACTCATCGCCATATGGTTAGAGTTGCAAACCCCTCCCCTTTTAGCCGGGGCGGGATCTCACGCGACCGGATCCGCCCTGATGTCCCGATGACAGCACGGACAAGATGGCGGCCAGCTGGGAAGTGAAGTGAGGATGTCAACATCATTTCTTCAGTTCAAACAAGTCGGGATTTTCACCACCCACCCCGTCGTTCGGTCAGCGATATAGTTCATGTTCCGTGCATCTGTTCCAGGAGCCGAAACCGGGGCATTTTTAGGGAAACGCGCGCATGTTTTTGCGCTATGTTTTGGAAATCCGTTTGCGCAAAGAGGACCATCAACTCTTGACGAGCGTTCTGGCCTGCATGAACCTCCAAAACCCACTCCAGGAGGCATCAAAAGAGCGTTTCAACACCAGATCGCACGCCACATCGGCTGAAACTCCCCGATCAGTCCGATTGACGCTGTTTTGTGTGGTGTTTGCGGTGATTTCCGCGATGAAGAGCAGCAGTTCTCATTAAAGCTGCGGAAGTGGAGGAGAGGTTTTCACGCCAGTCATCTTTCAAATGCACTTTCTGCCCACCCTTGGATGCTCTTTACTCCATTACCCAGCAGTAAAACATCTAAGACCGCATTAAAACTCTGGCGAACGGGATCCAGGGGTGCATTAGCAGTATTTTTTTTCCCGGAAACAGTGTTTTTTGCTGACTTGTTGGCTAGTTTTAGTGTTTAAAGTGACGCCATGGCTCATTCTCCAGTGCAGGGCAGTCTGCCTGGGATGCAGGTAAGATACACACATCATTGTTTATAGTTTTCTTTAGGACATATGAAGCAACATAGGTGTATTTGTCCCTCACTTTCATCTGAGTAAGAGAGTTTCTACTCGTTCATAAGTTGCTGAAGATAAAACAAACCTGACTGTCTTTTTGTGCAATGTGTTAAATAGCGTTGAGCCTGAACTTGTTATGCAATGTGTGTGTGTTTTTATGAATGATGTCCTCTCATTGATTTGTGCATGCAAGATGAGGTGATAGTCTGGCCATGCCACTCATGTTTTCAATCAATGCCACAGACCCCCAAATGTGATCATCAATGAGGGACCCCAGCCTAATATTTAAAAAGCGTATATTCATAAATACACATACATACATTATGTGTGTGTGTATGTGTATGTATGGTATGTATTAATACGTGTATATATCTGCATGTATGTATGTATATATATATATATATATATATATATATATATATATATATATATATATATATATATATATATATATATATATATATATATATATATATATATATATATATAAAAAAATGCATGCAGCTGTATACACACACACACACACACACAAACGTGTATGCATATATATGTAAATATATATTAATATATAAACAAACTTTTGTTTGATGTGATTAATCGATTTGACAGCACACACATACATACATACTACACCCTGGACCACAAAACCAGTCATAAGGGTCTTTTTTTTTTATTGAGATTTATAGATCACATAACAGCTGATAAATAAGCTTTCCATTGATGTATGGTTTGTTAGGATAGGACAATATTTGGGCGAGATACAACTATTTGAAAATCTGGAATCTGAGAGTGCGAAAAAGATCTATATCTAAAAGATCTGGTCTAAATATTGAACAAATAAAGTCCTTAGCAACACATATTACTACTAATAATACATTTTGATATATTTAAGGTAAGAAATTTACAAAATATCTTCATGGAACATGATCTTTACTTAACATCATAACGATTTTTGGCATAAAAGAAAAATCAATAATTTTGACCCGTACAATGTATTGTTGGCTATTGCCACAAATATACCTTTGCGACTTATGACTGGTTTTGTGGTATAAACACGAATGTTAGATACGATTACTCGCTTTTGCTGTTTATTAAAATGTCGATTAATCCCCTTGGGGTTTAAAAAACCCTGTAGTAATTGACTGGAGGTGGCCTGATTAGGTTTGGTTTATTTCAGATATTTATGGAAAAGCACAGCGACTGTGATGCTTAACAGAAGAGGCTTTGAGTCCATCATCAACTAAGCTTGGAAGACAACAATTTAGAAAGCATCTCCATTAAATATTAAAATGTTGATGTTCTAGTCCTCTAGAGAGCATTAGCACCACAGTAACCTTTCTGGGACATCCTTTATGAAACTGAATTGTACCAAGATCATATATGAAGTGGGACAGTGAAGAACCCTTTTCAGAGTCATTCTGTTCTTCTGAACACACAGATCCACGAAAGAAAGGAAAACGTGGAAGTGTAGAGACAAAAGGAAAGAGGATGATGAGGGATGGAGAGTTGTCTCCAGAGAGTAACCATCATAACTGGGTCACTTGGTTGGGTCTCTATTCATGCTGGGCCATATGACTGGTCTGCCCTCAGGATGGGAACGCAATCTGCCATCCCAAGTCGTTGAAATGGCTTATCGTTTATTTAGGTTGAAGATGCAAGAAGCCATTGTTGGCTGAGAATTTCCATCTTTTAAGTAGTCAGTGTATGAAGAGGAAAACTGGAATTATGTAGGAGATCACAGACTTCCACAGAGAGGGCTACAAGTCAACAAATCTGAAAGCATAGTGATGGAATAGGCATTCATTATCTAGTATTTCCTAATGGGTCACAGAGGAATTGTGGTGTTCATCCATTAGGAACATTTCTGACTCCAGCATGCTCTCACCTGGCTGTTACACACCTCAAATGGAGTTTCCAGCTCTTTAAAACACAAACATAGATGGGAGCCAAGAGATGACGCGGCCTTCTAAAAGAATTTGTTGGCTGTTACACCTGTCAGCGTGCATCGGGATCAGGATTACGGAGATCAGCTGGGATAGTAGGCGAGCAATCAGCATTAGGGCTGAATCAGGGAGCAAAGCCTTCATCATCTCCATGATGGGATGTGTAGATGACAGCTAATGAATCTCTGAGTGATGCATTAAAGGGGTGGGTGTGCTTTGAGGAAAGATGTGCGAAAATGATCTGTGTCTGAGAAAATCAATTTGTGTGTGTGTGTGTGTCTATGGTTTTTGTTCATAGGATGGCATCACTAGTTGACAGTGCGCAGATTGGCTATCGGTCTCCAAAATGCTTGACTGCATGCATCATTTATCACAGTGACTACTGTTCACTGGCCTCTTTTTCTCATTTCATAAAAGGTTTTGTCATCCTTTGAGATACGTGGCACGTTGTGCTGTAATTGGTTGATCTGTGTGTTGTATAAAACATGGGTCCTCAGCTGGTGTATGAAAAAAAAAAACGCAAACAAAAAAGTAGTCATAGCCATGTGCCCAATTAAACTCTGGCAATGTGGCATTTTGTTGTAAATTCCCTTGGTAGAATCTAGCCAAATTAGGTTGATGCAAACATGGACAGGTTGTCTTATCCACAAAAATAATGAATACAGATATGCAAGGCATCTTTTAAAAGTATGGGGTCAGTAAGATTTTTAAAATAAGTCTCTTTTGCTCACAAAGGCTGCATTAATTTGATCAAAAATACAGTAAAACAGTTTTTTTACATGTTGTGAAATATTCTGCCTGACGTCATATGCCAGTTATGCTTTTTCCGTAAGTTGAATATAATATTTTTTTTAAATATAACTCAGATTGTATTCGTCTGAAAGAAGAAAGTCATATACACCTAGGATGGCTTGAGGGTGTGTAAATAATGGGCTAATTTTCATTTTTGTGTGAACTATCCCTTTAATTAATATAAATATATATATATATATATATATATATATATATATATATATATATATATATATATACACACAATTATTTTTAAATCAAATATTTTGTAACATTAGGCAAATGTCTTTATTGCAACTTTTGATCAATTTAATATGCCCTTGCTGAACAAAAGTAATAATGTCTTTTAAAAAAAAAAAAAACCTTTTGAATGATTGAGTTTAATAATACCCATAGAAATTCAAGAGACATTTAGAAACGTAATTTTCAATTTTCCTATCCAACTTGTGCTTAATTTAGCAAATTATTGGGAATTATTCTAATTTGAATACTATTTAGTGTTTGGATGGTGAACATTATTTGGGTCAAGATGTAAAATTTGGTCCTCTAGCAAAACCACTTGAATTGGAAAATGAAATGAAATGGAAATCGTCACTTTAAACCTTTGCTAGAGGTAATCAGTGCTTTCAGCCTTCTATCACATCATGGTAAAGATTTCCCTAAACAGATTTCCTTGATAATTCACAGTACCCTGAGGTACAAGGCATTAGAATAATGTCCTTTAGGCTGTGGGCAAAATCTCCTCTCTTTCATCTTGTATGTTTGGTGCACTAAAGCTGTGGACGATCGGCTCTGTCGTCATCCGTTTAACTGGATTTCACACTTTTATGAGGTCCCCATGAAATCCTGCCTGCGTGTACCACCCGCAGCGCCTCTGTACTGCGCTGGACAAGCTGTTCTGCTCTTGTGTTCGGTGGCAGTATGACTGCATTCGGTAGGTTTAGAGTTTATGCTAGCGAAAGAGATTTGGAGGATTTTAAGGTCGTGAATTTTTGCGAGCTCAGAGGATGTGCACGGCAGCAGTTCGGGATTGTCTTAAATTCAGGTCACATTGACTGATAGTCTAGCATGGTTTGTTTTGCTTTGTATTTGAATGATCTTGATGAAGTGGTGGTGATGTTTGGAACGGGTTTTGGAGGCTCAAGTTAGTGTGCAAGAGTCGAACTCAAAACGATCTGAGGTTAACCGGGTTCCTCGGCTCGATCTGCTGTTATTTATTCAAGTGCTGCTGAGTTTAACCACAGTGGACTCTGGAGCGAGCTGCCTAATGCTAATAATGTTGTTGCTGTTTGTAGCTCTCTCTGTTTCCTTTAAGAAGGCCTCAGGGGTCTGAGATGTTCAGGGTCATGGCTGAGACCTCTGGGAACTTTGGTCCCAACCAGATGTGCTTTAGTTGTCAAACATATTCCAGTCCTGCTTCATAGCATTTCAAAGTCAAACCAAACTCTGTATTTTAAGAGCCCATCTTCAGACTGCTCAGAAGTTGCATTGCAGTATGTTTAACTGTTTCAGTGAAGCATTGAGAATTTTAGGTAATGATTGTCCTCTTGTTACTTGGATTGCTGTAAAACAAAAACAAAAAAAACACTCTCTACTTTCATAATTTGGAAGCCTTTATGTAATGCTGGCTGTTACTAGGCCCAAGACTCTTTTCTGTGTGGAAATCTTACCCTAAAACATCACATCATTTAATGTTACTACATCGATTGATTAATTGTTTAAACTGCACAAAGTAAAACCAAGTGAAGACCTATACTGAATCATCTTTGTTCCTTTTCATCACAGAATTTAAAAGCAGATCCCGAGGAGTTGTTCACCAAGCTGGAGAGAATCGGTAAGGGTTCGTTCGGCGAGGTGTTCAAGGGCATCGACAATCGCACGCAGAAAGTGGTGGCCATCAAGATCATCGATCTGGAAGAGGCTGAAGATGAGATCGAAGACATTCAGCAGGAAATCACAGTGTTAAGCCAGTGTGACAGTCCCTTTGTCACCAAATACTACGGTTCCTACTTAAAGGTGAGTAGCCTTGCGACAAGGCGCACTGAGGTCACAACATATGACATCAGGATTGTCAGCCATGATGAATCTGAGCTCAAAATCAGGCACAGTGAAATCTTCTGCGTTAACCGAATTCTACTTGGTCTGGACCACAGTGCTTCCTTATGCTGCGTTCACACCAAACGCAAATAGAGCGTCAGGAGTGAGTGATTTCAATGTTAAGTCAATGGAAAGGCGCGTTGACACCCGTCTGGAGGTCCTGCGGCGCGTTAGACGCGATTCTGCCGCGTGAATGACGCAAATTGGACGCACTTGAGTGTCTTGCACGATACGCGCGTTATGCGCGAGTGGTGCTTTTTGTTTAATCACGCGTTTGAAGTGAATTCGCGTCTGACGCCTGAGTTGAAAAATCTGAACTTTGGCGTCAATTTGCGCTGCGTTAACCAATCAGGAGCCTGCTTGCTGCTGTCACGTGGTAAAGTGACGTGATGAGAAAACCTGCATAAATACTACTATTGTGTCACAAAATGTTGTTTTAAGACTTTTTCAGGTGAAATGTAGTTGTTTAAAGCTCAAATCTGTGGTTTATTTATAAAGAGAGTGCCTATTTAAAAAAAATTATCTTGTGTTTTTGGAGTTGTGAGATCCAGGCGATCACCGGCACTCAGCGTTCATAACCCCGGCGAGAGCAGACTTTCCTCGGCTAGCCCTTCTGACGTTTGCCGCTGGTTGTGATGTCATGTAGTGGTTCGTCTTGTGTGGATCTAACGGCCGATCTTTGGTGTCATGAATCTATAATTTGCTGTCTGCCAAATCGTTTTGACTGAGGGCAAAGAAGTTTCATAACTTTACTTTTTAAGGATATTTAAATATACATGCAGTGAAGATAATGTAGGAGTTGCCTGGACCACATTTGTGTGACAGGGAGAGGTGAGTGGTACAGTGGGTTGCTGGTTCGATCCCAGCGGTCACCACCAGTGTGTCCTTGAGCAAGGCACTTTACTCCACGTTGCTCCAGGGGGATTGTCCCTGTAATAAGTGCACTGTAAGTCGCTTTGGATAAAAGCGTCTGCCAAATGCATAAAAATGTAAAAAATGTAACTATTAATGTTTAATATATATTTTTTATGGAAATGAAAAGAGGCAGAGGTGTTTTATGACATATTTCTCCTGGAGCTCCTTGAACGTATGTCTATTTCGCTTCAAACGCTCAATTTATACGCGCGTCCAATTCACTGTGGACGTGCGAATGGATTCAATATGTTCACGCGTCAAACTAGACGCGGTAGACGCGATTTTGACGCTCTATTCGCATTTGGTGTGAACGTAGCATTAGGCACTTTTCCACTGTTGGGCCAGGGCTTTCAATGGGCCGGGCTGGGCTAATAACATCGGACCTGTAGCACCGAGACCAAAACCCCGCTGCATTTCCACCGTCGGGCTAGAAGCTCCGCAGCGATTCACTTAAACCCACCTGTAACACGTCTCTCTGGAACAATGTCACACAAACTCATTTCACCAACAAATGGAAGTTTTATCAGAACTAATCAGAAAGAAATTACTGGAAACTAGCGAGATCGCAAAACGAGCATGATAAAAAACAACCCCAAGCATTGATGTTTTACAATATTAAGTGATACATTGATCATAATGAATTAATTTGTGTCAAGATTGCACATTAGTCACAGAAAAAGAAAGAGGACACATACTTATTCAGTCGCATCTGTTTCTGTTTATTTGTAGTCACAGTTTACATCACATTTTGAAAGAATTCGATTATTTCTACAAAATTTCCACCAAAAATAAAACCTGAGGAACTTTAGCACTCTCTCCAGTGACAGACCAAATACAGTTATATTTTCAGTCAGAGAAACAGGAAGCTCCCGAAAAAACGGACTTGCTTTATTCGATGACATATGGAGCTAAATATGGATATCAGACAGTCCGGTATAAAGAGACGAGAAGTACTGACTGATAAAATAAATACACGATTGTGAAAGCCTATATGATTTGTCTGGTCTGCCTTTTACGGTGTTCAGAATCCACATCGGATCTCAAACAGAAGTTATTTCAAACACTCGCTGCTGTCTGAAAGTGAGTTTTGAGCTAAAATGATTTTAAAAGTCTTTAATTTTGGTTTATGAAATCATCTGTCGTGCTGCCCTCTCCAGACTCAGATAAACTCCACCTTTGTTCGTAACCACTCCTCAAGCCCGAGCTGGCCCGCTTTGGACCAAGGTATTCGGTGGAACAAAAAACCCTTGGCCCAGAGGAAGCCCCGGAAGTGACAGTCGAAATGCGATTGGTTCTGGCACGCACTAGCACGCCTGCATTGGTCCTGACATTGGAAACGCCTTTTTATGTCTTAAAATAATATAGTTCTGATCGCCAAAGTAGGATTATAGGGTTAGTTCACCCAAAATGGAAAATTCTGTCATCTATTACTCACCCTCATGTCGTTCCAAGCTTCTTCTGTTCATCTTTAAAATGAATGAAACCAGAGAGAATGAAGTCCATTCCAATCCAAGTCTTTTGAGGAGACATGATCACACCGATTTAATTTAGGCTTTTATTCACGTATAAACATTGATCTACTCACATAAATGGAGCACATCCATCATGCTCAATGGAAGCTTAACCGTGCTTGCTTGAGGCGCGAGACACATCGGGCATGTATGGTTGAGCTGCTGTTTACCATATATGATGTGGACTTAATATGGTTTTGGAACAACGTGAGAGTGAGTAATTCATTTTTGGGTCAACTATTCAGCTTTTATCTGTGATGTCAAAGCCACATTTTTCAGTTTATAAGAGCTACCTCATCCTCAACTAGTCATTTTAATATTCTAATTTGGTACTGACGAAAGCTTTTTTTTTTTTTGTGTTATCTTGCCACAGTTGAAAACAGCTGTGCTACTTAATGAAGTATGGAATTCACAACACAATGTCTTTTTTCTGTTGCTGAAGTAATGCCAGTACACTGACATTTCTGTAGTCCAATTTTGGCTTCAAATAAATGGCTTCCTCTAGAAACTCATCAGTCTATTGTTATTTTGAGAGATGAAGGCTTTTCCATCTGTGAGTATACAATACTGTCTTGAATCAAGACCGCATACTGGATTTAAACAGGACAGAAAGAAGTGGACGTCCCAGATGCACGGAAACAAGAGGACAACAGAGTGTCTAGTTTGAAAAACAGACACCCCTCAGGTCCTCAACTGGCAGATTTGTTCAATAGTCTATGCCAAACACCAGTTTCATCTGAAACCGTGAAAAGCAGATTGGGCCTTGTAGGCAGAACTTCAAAGAAAAAGCTTCATCTGAAATTAGCGAATTAGAAAAAGTGGTAGAATGAGCGACTTGGAGACTGGGCAGTAAATTATTAGACAAGAGTGTTATGGATGGCTGAATTTAGGTTTGAGGTAATGAGAACAATTTGACAGTAAGATCTGTGAGAAGATCGAGATTTTTTTTTAAAAAGAAAAAAGGTCAGTTTATTAAGAAGCTCATGCCCAAGGTCTGTTTAAGTTGTTCACTCAAATATTGTGAATAAAAGTATCAGTTTCTTTCAGAAACATATTTTTTAGTCATTTCAATATTTTGAATTATATATTTTATGTCAACTGAGCATATATTATTTTACAAATGGACTATTTTATATTTAATCAATTACATTTCCCATGAACCTGAATCTATAGTGCTACTACAAAATAAATATTTTACTCACTTTGCAGTCGAAACTTAACATGATTATGTAAAGAACATTGACCCTCGGAATAATGCAATCCGATCCTTCCGAGCTGTTCTTTTAATGAATTGCTCAACTCCCAAAAGTTATTGTTTTGATTCAGCCCGTTGAATCCTTCACTTAAATCAGGCGGATCATTTTCAGAATCAACTCTTAAGGGTGCTTTCACAATGTCCACGGTCCAAGTGCCTTGTTGGTCTTGGTCTGGTTTCACACTCAACTTGATTCTATCGAACCCTGGTGTATTAGTGCTCATATTACATTACAAACGTGCACGGTACATGATAGAAAGCAGGCATGGCTCAATATATTGTTCTTTTAATTAATTTAGTGCTATTATGTGCAGCAGGGTGAACAACACTTGGGTTTACTGTATGTGCGTCACATGAAGGCGGCTTTTTGCTGCTTGCAGACAAACTCTTTTTAGGGCTACTCTGATTACACTCGCTATGGTTGGTTCCACTGCATACTCACTCTTGCTCATATCCAAGGTAAATCCTCACCACTGTCATCCCTTACTTGTGCTTTGTTGAATTAATGACGTCATTATTGGCTAAAATCCTTGTGCAGGTTACTTTACTTCCTGAACAAGTGTGCACCTGAGCCCGAGCTGCTTTCACATTCACGCAAATCTCGCCACAGTTCCCGTGCAACTGAACTCAGTAGTCTCGAGTTTGGTACTCCAGTGTGCTCCCGGGTCCTCATGACAGCTTTCACATTACCAATGTTTCATGTGAACAGTGCCCTTTTTTTAAAATCTAAACTGCCAGTGTGAAAGCACCCTAAGTCACGGGTGTCCAAACTCTGTCCTGGAAGGCCACTCTCCCGCAGAGTTTAGCTTTGACTTGTCTGGAAGTTTCTAGTATGCCTAGTAAGACCTTGATTAGTTGCTTCAGGTGTGTTTAATTGGGGTTGGAGGAGCTGAACTTTACAGGACAGTGGCCCTCCAGGAGCAGGATTGGACACCCCTGCCCTAAGTCATCTGACTCACTCAATGAACTGGCAGTTATCTTTACTCTCAGTGATGTTTGTTTCGAAATTGAGCAAGTTTTGTGTACTTAAGGCCCAGGTATACTTTGCTTTGTCGCTCTCTTTCTTGTCTCCGACGGCGAATTGACACACACCCGCTTCCTCTCACTCACTCATCTCATTGGCTCAATTTAAATAGTGCTCGAATTGTGCATAATTTTATTAATTCGTGCAGGTTTCATGCTCCCATAAAGCCGCCTCTCAAACCGCTCGCAAGTACCAAATTTACTTATTTTTCTTATTTATTGCGCTTAAACGGTCAAATGCATACAAAATTGTCAAAATGCCCATCTTGCCGAGACTCCCAGTTTACAGTCAGTCAGTTTTGGAACGTAATCTGAATAGTTGAGAGAGAGAACGCATGTTGTCGTGTAACAGTATATTGTATCCGTGCATAAGCTCTTAAAGTGACAGCAGCCTAATAAACCTGCTGCTGTCTTTCATATTAATCAAAGAACAAATTACAAAGGGAAAATCACATTAAAAGCACATTTTCAGTACCTTATTACTACTGCTAGTTTGAATAAATGGCAACTCTATTTGGAGATTGATGCACAATATTTGTAAAGTGTTTAGATTACTTTTTTGGGTTCATATTCAAATGTATGAGAAGTTGATGACATTTTGTTTCACAGTGTAACTTTATAGTTGTCTAAATTAGGAAAATAGATAGCGGCTTCCTTTTCATAGGCTTGAGCTTGACAAATGTTGTATGTAAAGCTGTTAGAAAGTAATAGCCAGCATACCACATTTCTGTGCACATTTTTCAGTTGATGTAGTATTCAGACAGATCAATATGACACAGCTCACACCGATGACCTTAGTTATTACTATTTGGCGTGCTGTCAGGCGGCAGTCCGCTTCCCACTGTGAAGTGTAAAACTAGCTTGTGTGGGTGTTCTTAAATCAGCCTTGCAACCATTTCAGGCTTTCTGTCTCGCTCTCTCCTCGACCACCGCATTATGTTCATAATCTTTGATGGCCCTTTTATTGTGTGATTTGTCAACATTAAACTCAAGCAGAATTATGCTGCTTTCACATGCTATCGAAAATGTCCCACTTCTGAAGTCGTGATTACAAGCTTGTCGAATTCAAGTGTTTTGTTGTTGGAGCTATGTGTAAAACATACAATACACTTCAAACTTTAACGTCAAGACAAGGTGGTGTAGCTGTCATAGAAAAAACAAATAAAGAATACCAGTCACAGCAACAATCGCTCTCAACTCTGCCATTTTTAAAGCTTGTGGCACGCCCATCTCGGGAACTTGGGTATCAAAATAATCCCTGAGCTTCCCAGTGGTAAATGCGACTGGAGAGGGCGTTCATAATGAATTTTTAACCAGGAAACACACATTTACGATAATTCCAATAGCACATGAAGGCAGCATTAGCCCAAGTGACACAAAATATGGGTGTTCACTTCAATATGGGTGTTCACAGTGCTTTAAAGTCACACTTCTTTCTGTTGTGTGTTTAAAGCTGCTAGCCTAAAAGAGAGAGAAACACAGACAGCAGCTGTAATTTCGGCCTGAGGGAATACACAGCATGTATTTTTGGAAGGGAGAAACAGCCCGTAGCATCAGTTATTACTTTGAAGATCTGTAACGATGAACAGGAAGTGAAATAGCTGGTTCAAATTGGTACATTTTCCTGCCTGTGCAAAACTCACTGTTAATTGACTCTCGCAGTGTTTGGTAATCCATTGCTAAGTTGTTCTAAATGGTTTAGGATGTTGGCAAGGTATTCTGGGTGATTGCCTGGATGTTCTGGGTGGTTGCTAGGTGTATTTTTTTTCTGTCACATGTGAAAAGAGCCCTTTTCCCTCATAAGTGTGGTCACATTAGCGAAATTTGGGCTGGTTATCTTGGGCAAAATCCAGTGTCTATTGTCAAATTGTTAGTAGTGTATTGATGTATGAAGAACACAGAAGCTGCTTTTAAACCATTTTAAAACTTTTTGTTGGTAAACGGGTCTCATCCGTGTGACCAAATTGAACCCGTCGCAAACGTAGTTAATTTTGAACATGAAAATGTGCAGCACTTTTAAAACTTCCTGTTCAAACGGCAAGTTATTTGTGGCTAGATATGATTTAATTTTTTGTTTAATGCTGTTGTTTTTGCACACAACAAAACATTTAAAAGCCTGATTGTTCAGAGTGAGCGAGGGGAATTTTTTTAAAATTTAAATCTACCTACGAAGATGTATATGCCTTTGATCCCTCCTTCACTGCAAGATTGAGATTTTTATTGTTCTGTTTTTTTTTTTTTTTATCCACACAGTGAAAATCCTAAAATGGATCACTTCGATAAGTGACAGCACACCTCTCCTCAACAAAGCACACAATTTAAGGCATCATTCATATTTGTAACATATAAATGAAATGGTGCTTGCAAAGTATGCAAATTTAGCATATACAAAAATAATTCTCAATAAGTAATTTGTGCACTCATTTTTGTCTCAACATGCTAGTGCTGCAGTGCACAGAAGACCGTAAATAATTTTCAAGTGCAAAAACACCTACGAGATACATAAGCAAAGATGAAAGAACACACAGAACTTTGTAGCTGTGCTGTGGTGAACCATTAGGTGCAATAAATTAATTGTTCAATTTTAAGAGGCGCTCTGCGTGCTTCTTCATTTTCAGTGTGTACACACACACACACACACACACACACACAGAAGCTCACGCTCTCTCACTCTTTAAGCTCATCATGTGAGGTGGGAGGTATGTAACCCAATTTTCACTCTTCACTCTCTCTCAGTCTAGCTAATCCCAAATTAAAGGAGAGATTAGGATTACACTTCTACCCTCTCACTAGCAATACCCAGACTCCTCTGGAAAAGTTGTTTGTTTGTGAGTTGATGGATTTTTCTCGCCTTTTGATGCCCAATTTCACTAATTCCTCTCTCCATCTCTCTCTTGCTGTAGGACACAAAATTATGGATCATCATGGAGTATTTAGGCGGTGGATCTGCCCTGGATTTGGTATGAAATAGGACTTTTTTCCCTTTAACCCAATAGAGAGTAATGCAGCATTACATTGATTTATGTAGCTTTTAAATTTGGTAATGTTTATAATGTCTTATCCCTGATTTTCCACTTAAATATGTTTCCAATTGAAGTCTAAAACCGTTTTTTTTTTTTGTTGTTGTTGTCATGATCGACTAGGCTTGTGTTTGATCATTATTCTCTTTCAGCTGGAGCCTGGTGCCCTGGACGAAACGCAGATCGCCACCATCCTGAGAGAGATCTTGAAAGGCCTGGAGTATCTACACTCCGAGAAAAAGATCCACAGAGACATCAAAGGTATGGATGTAAGAATCGAGGTCATCTTGACCTTAGACGGCATGACCATCTTATGCATATTGTAAACAAAAATGAAAGAGCGGGGGGAAATTCAAAGTTCAGTTCTCCTCTGCAAGTTTCTGGAGTCAGGATTTTTATCAGTCCACCAGGACTGAATTCACAAGGTACCAGGTTTCTTCAATAAACACTTCCGTGGATGATTTGTCTGGGTATACAAGCCACATAGCATATTATTAGCAGGTATACATGATCAGTTGTACGGCTTCATGTTCATGGAAATTGTCTGTTTTTTGCATACTGTTGCAGTCTAAAACACGAAAATTCAGTCCAATGTTTGTATTTGCGATTTGGTGGTCTAAATAAAAATGCTAATTCATTATTCACCAGTAGGTGGCATTTGTGGGAAAGCAGAAATACAGCGAATATCCATCTTAGTGGATATAAATAAGGTGCTGTGAAACTTCCTGTTTCTGACACAATGAAAGGAAGTCAAACAGTCAAAGTTAACTTGTTTTCAAACAGCTGTTCGTATTTTTTTTTTTTTCATTCGCAATGGGGTTTATCAGATAGCACAAAATACAAGAGTACAGAGACAAGGGAGTCAGTTTTGGATTCTACCTCTGCTATTCACTGTTGCTTGGCAAAATATTCTGTTCATAAGCACCAGCAATTTGTGGTTTTATGTAACAGCAGCGTCTCTGGGCATGTGACCAGAATTACGAATCTCATTGGTTGGGCAGTTTTCTTTGCATTGCAATGGAAAGGATTAGAACATCTATCCGTAAAAAAAGGGGAGAAAAGGTTATATTGACAACATGCTTGCGTCAATATTTGCGTCAGTCTGAACAGATGCATTAACAGCTGTTCATTCAAATTAAAATGTTACCGCACCAAATTTTCGCCTTGAATATTTGTCTTTGTGTGAGCAGGCCTTTATGGTTTTCAATCGGAAGTACTTCATATTAGGACTGGGCGATATAGCCTATCATATCTCTGTATTTTTTGGTTGAATGGCGATACACGGTATGTATCCTGGTATTTTCTATATTTTTCCTTTTGGATAAAAAATACTGTATTTATTTTAATAATTTTATATCACATCCTGCCCAATGATATCCTAAAAACAATGTTGATATTAAAGGCTATAAACAAATACAGTGAACGTAATGTAGGCTATGCAATATATTATGTGCAAAAAGGGGTTTACAATATAAAAACAAAATTATTAATTTTGTTTTTAAATTCACTAAACTAAAAATGAAAATAAAATCAAAAGCATATTAGCCTATATTTGATTACCTCATTATAATGGTCACTTAAAAATCGACTTACTTGTAGGTTTAAAATTCCACAAATGGCACATTTATTGTCCAACAACAAATATTTTAGAAATAGGTATACTTTAGTCAGAATGTTTGCGTTCTTATTCTATTGCGCTCCGTCTGTTTGGCGCACGTGCACGCGGCGGCTCTCATTCACGGAAGCCTGAATTTTAGCGGAGATTCAGAGCATCTGACAGGGCAGGCTGCTTTAAACTATACGTGTTAACTATATCTTACCAGTTATTTTAAAGCCCTTAATATAAAGCACGTGTCATGTTTAGGACAAATTGTATCATGCACTTGCCCTGCATCAGCTCATTTTGTGTACTCTGCTATTTTTCAGATGCATTGGTATCAATCGGATGTATATTGATATAAACGGTATAGAGACAGAGCGACACGCTTCATAATCTGAAGACCACGCCCATTTTTTTTGTGTGTTCAAGATTTACAAGAAATATATAATGAGAATGTACAACATGAATCCATTTTCCAAACTGTGTTTTTGTCTTACCCTGAATCATTATGGGACACTTATAATGAGTGTTTATATTGGGACTATTTCAGACCGGTCTGATAGGAACCGCTGCGGAGGAGCACAGTCCCTGCGTGACTTAACATAGACATAAGCAGAGAGAAGTAGCTCCGGCTGCAATGTTCTTCTGCAAGACGCTTGCAGTTCTGTTTATTAACCGCTAGAGCGCAAAAAGTTACACAGCTTTAACTTAAAGGGTTAGTTCACCCCAAAATGAAAATTCTGTCTTTATTTGCTCACCCTCATGTCATTCCAAACCCGTAAGACCTTCGATCATCTTCAGAACACAAATTAAGATATTTTGAAGAAATCCGAGAGTTTTCTGACCCCACATAGACTGCAACGTTATTACCACTTTCAAAGCCAAGAAAGGTAGTAAAGACATTGTTAAAATAGTCCATGTGACTACAGTGGTTCAACATTAATGTTAAAAAAAAATTTTTTTTTTTTTTTTTTAAAAGTCCATTTCTTCTCTTCCATGTCAGTCTCCTACGCTGTTCACATTGTAAACACAATGCAGCGCTTCTGGGTTCTACATCAGAACACTGGCTCACTATTGGTCACTGATTGGCCATCTCCTGCGTCAGCATAACACGCATGTGTCATTGTGCTCATGTGAACAGCGTCGGCCAATAGTGAGCCGGCATTCTGATATACTGAAACCGGGAAGCACTGCACTGTGTTTACTACACAGGTAAGGTTAAACCACTGTAGTCACACGGACTATTTTAACAATGTCTTTACTACCTTTCTGGGTCTTGAAAGTGGTAATAACTTTGCTGTCTATTGGGGGGTCAGAAAGCTCTCAGATTTAATAAAAAATATCTTCATTTGTGTTCCGAAGATGAACGAAGGTCTTACGGGTTTGGAATGATATGAGGGTGAGTAATTAATGACAGAATTAAAACATTGTGGTGAACTAACCCTTTAAACTAGTGATGCCAATACACTAATCAAATAAAATTTTCTGATTGCTGACTATTCTTTAGAATTTAATGAAATGGTAATATTATCAATTTTGGTCAATTTGTTTTTATTATATATTCCATTAATATCTTGCACATTAATAGTATATTACAATAATAATAATAATATAAAATAATGTTAGCTCAAATGCATTTTCTAATTTTATGGACCCGTATTTTCATGGACCCCCTAACACCCCTTTGAGGCTTCCTGAGGATTCCCAGACCCCAGTTTGAACCCATGACATAGATAATGTATCTCACTATTTGTTGGTACACTGTAGCTAACACACACTTTCCCTCCTTCCCTTGTTTTGTTTGTTTCTTTCAGCTGCAAATGTATTGTTGTCGGAGCAAGGGGAGGTGAAGCTGGCAGATTTCGGTGTGGCCGGTCAGCTCACAGACACACAGATCAAGCGGAACACATTTGTGGGAACGCCCTTCTGGATGGCACCAGAGGTCATCAAACAGTCCGCCTATGACTCAAAGGTGAGGGTTGCTGTTGACAGGTCAAAGGTGACTTGTTGCTGGAAATCAGTCATTGGCTCAGACATCTGGTTCTGTATTTGGTGCTGATTGTAATGTCTTGTTAGTTTTTTCCATATGATTCATTCTGATTTGAGATCATGTGGAAGTGGAACAGTCATGAAAACATTTTGCATTTTTTCCAGGCTGATATTTGGTCATTGGGCATCACGGCGATTGAGCTGGCTAAAGGAGAGCCGCCCCACTCTGATCTGCACCCCATGAAGGTGCTGTTCCTAATTCCAAAGAACAACCCCCCTACACTAGAGGGCAACTACTGCAAACCTCTGAAAGAGTTTATCGAGGCCTGTCTAAACAAAGAGCCCAGTTTTGTGAGTATGATCGTAGGGGATTCCCAGAGGTCATTTCCTCTGGTTCACTGATCCTTCTGGCAAAACAGTTTATTCTATTTCTGCTAGTCAGATCATGATCTTTTTATGGTTATCAGGACATGTACTGTAATTGTATCTGCATCAACATTGAAGTTTCATTTCAAAGGACTCCTCTAACCCTTTTTCTCTTGTGCTTTTGTCTTCATCTCAGAGACCGACAGCCAAAGAGTTGCTGAAACACAAGCTAATCGTGCGCTATGCGAAGAAAACGTCCTATCTGACGGAGCTCATCGACAAATACAAGCGCTGGAAGGCCGAACAGACCAGAGCAGAGTCCAGCTCTGATGAATCTGACTCGTACGACACTCAAATCACAACTAAAATGCTTTTCACAATATGCTTAAAAATGATAATTATCAGGGGTGTAACGATATTCAAACCGAACCGAAAAAACGCGATACACCACCCACGGTACGAACCGCGATACTCTCATGTCGAACTGAGCGCGCCCCGCCCCCTGCTGGCTAAATGCTACCTTGGAGTCCCAGCATCAGCATTAGTCCCCAGTGAGAGAATTTTCTCTACAGCAGTGTTTCTCAGCTGGTTTGGTCGCGAGACCATTGAGTGGGTCATGGAGTGCCTGAGAAAAAGGTGTTGTCCCGATTCAGTATCTGCGGTCAGATGATAGGTTGTAAGGCTATATGTCATTGTCATTTTTGTAGCTTTTTACAAAACAATGAGTCTCTCACCCCTCAGAAAACCGAACCTTCCTGTCCAGTCAGCCGTTATACTGTGCTCGTAGCGCACACTCTTTAATTACACGCGCGCATGCGGCGGCACACGCTGTATATCATTTCATATAAAGCGCAAGAGAAGATGCGATCATGCAACGTTACACTGTCAAGTCGTAAGTCATGAAATAAAAGTAAAGTACTAATAAATCACATGACTGGTATGACGTGTGTTAGCTGGGAAGGCATGCAGGTATGATGTTCATTCTGTTCATCAGGAGCATTTTCTGTGTTTCATTAACAGTTCATGTTGGTATCACCATGGTAACAGTTGTTTCCATAATCCCAAAATGCCACTTTAATTTAAAAATGTACAAAATAAAAGTGAAAATAGTGTGGTGACTACTTTATTGTGTTACCAAAACTGCTATTTAATAGCTTTACCTTATAGGCCTATTTATTCATCAGTATTAGACATTGTTACAGCACAGAGAGCAAGCCTCTCACCTGAGAACTTCAACTTAAATTTATGGTAAAATAAGTAGATAAACCAGTTTATTTCTGACTAGTCTACAGTGAAGGCATTTATTTCATTTTAGTTTACTCCGGTATGATAACTGCTCTAAAGAAAACATGAAGCCAAGTTATAAAGATAAAGTTAATGAGTTAATTTATTGTTGTTATTAAGTTAAAAGTGAATCTAGTGTTATTGCTGGTGCCCTGCCATAAACCCTGCCCCCACAGCAAACAGAACCAAACCGTGGCTCCAAAACCGTGATGTGAACCGAACCGTGGTGTATCGTTACACCCATAATAATTATGTCATCATTTACCCAGCCTCATGTCTTTTTCATACTGGTATGCATTTCTTTCTTTTGATGAACATTGGGAACCAAATAAAATTGAATCTCATTGACTTCCTTTTATATGGACCAAAAAAACCACAGAGACATTTCTCAAAATATCCTTGTTTCACAAAATAAAGAAAGTCTTAGAGTTTTGGAAGGAAATGAGGGCGAGTAAAAAAAAGACACTATTCCTTTAACCCCAAGTTAAGTTGAATCAACTAGCAGAAATATTCACGTGCTGTTTTATTTCAGTATCTTCAGAAATGGATACAATTCTTAAGTGACAGAAAACATGTTCATTTTTTTTTTTTTTACTTTTCATTTATTAAAGCTTATTTAAGACAAGCTGGATGACCAGAGCACAGATTTAAAACAGGGTAACACGCCTTTATGTATAATGCATCATATAGGTGTTCATAATGTATGTTGTAATAAGGTGTGTTCAATGAATGGATAAGTTTTATAATGTATTACAATTATTGTATTGAGACCATAAAAGGCATAATTAATGCATTAAAATACTTTTATAATGCATTATATATAGATGCTTTAAGTGATTAAAACAGGCAGCATGCTTGTTGTAGTTGTCCAATCAATGTTTTTAAAATTGTAAATATGCACACAGACAAAAAAAAGGATGTAAACCCAACTTGGTGTGAAATATGGAAGCTAATTAGGGTTCGTAATTAGAAGTATGAACCATGTGAAACACGGAAGAACAACTTCCACAATATAGTCACGGTTTTCTCACAAGCTACTTTTTTGACTCGTCAAACAAATTAAATGGATAACTGTAAGGATTGTGTAATCTAGAAGATGTTAAAGTTTTGCTCCCCTGCTTGTTTTTGGCCCTCCTAAAATCTTAAGCCTTTCTTATGCATCTCATTTCATTTTCTTTTCTTTTATTTCTTTGAAATGAATCCCTCCTAAACCCCTTTTTTTTCTTGTGTCTTTGTTCCACTCAGAGAACCGGATGGCCAGGCGTCTGGTGGGAATGAGTTTGGCAGTGATGACTGGATTTTCACCATTCGAGAGAAAGACCCCAAAAAACTGCAGAACGGAGCCAGTCTTACAGGAGAAGAGGTAGGGGACAGAGCTCAAGGTCGCACCTTACGCTGCATTCACACAGGGCGTCGACAGAGGGCGTGTCTGAAGCATCCGACCATCATAGTGACAACAGCCAATCGTATTACTTTTCCGGTGTTGCATGGACGCAATTGGCTTGGGTATTTGCATAGGCAATCTAATTGGCTGACGCCTGCGTTGACGCTTGGAAAATGTCTAACTTTTCAACCTCTGCTGCAAACGGCAGTGACGCAACGGAACCCACAATTCAGTTTGTCACCCATTCAAAGAAAATGAGAGGCGGTGACGCTGACGCCCCGTGTGAATGCAGCGTTACTGTTGTGTTGAGTAAATGGTTCTTTATCTCCGTGTGTGACATGACGTCCTATGCTTCCACAGGAGCCCAACAAGAGGCCCCTGTCCCAGAGTCTGTCCACTGTCATCACTCCAGTATTAACCGAGGTAGGAAGTGACATCAATCACTGCCACAGTTAGAACTGTCAATGATAAAATCAGTCATTTGTTTAAAGACCCAAGTATATTTGTACTTACCAGCAGTCAGGTCACATGTTGGCTACGGTGGCACTGGTCCAAACATAATTGGTTTCGAAAACAGGTTTTTTTTTTTCTTATAAAAGCTTTCTTATTCCTTATCTAGGCTCTCATTTTCCTATTTCACCAAGGTCCACTCACTTTGATATCTCGCTTCGCCACTGGTATATAAAAGATATCCGAATGAAGATTAAAAGTGTCCCTTGAATGCCTTTATTATATCTTAAAAGCATCTTTTGAAGGTGGCCGTCACTCCCTCAGGCCTCTTACTAATCAGTATGGAGCAATGAGGTATTTGAGGCGGAGAGCGGAAAATAGAAGGATGCTGGGGAAAAAAAGCCCAGGGACAAGTGACTGCACACTAATTTGTTCCACCCTCTCCTTCGTTCAAGGACAAATCCTTCCATTTCCTGTCATTCTCTTCATAAGAGTGCAGTGGACTGTAGTCTTAACTGGACTCTTGACTTTAAGAAGATTGTCTTTAAAGTTGGTGATATTATGGTACATTACAATCAACAAATGACTCCAAACTGCATTGTGAAGCTCTGCTGAACAAAGGAGCAGTTTGGTTTTACACAAGTTTATTATATAGTTATAAATAGTATAGTAATATTAACTGAAGAGTCTTAACTTATTATGTGTTATACTTTGCAATAAGATCTCATTTGTTAATATTAGTTAATGCATTTATTATCATTAATTATGAGCAATGGTTCATTGTTAATGCTCGCTTGGGTCCATTAAATAATATTAACAGATACAACTTTTTACAATGCTTTATATTAACATTATCTGAGATTAATAAATGCTTTAGAAGGACTTCTCATTATTAGTTCATGTTAATTAATATAGTTAACAAATGGAACCTTATTGTAAAGTGTCACTGTATTATATCTTAATATTTATAATAAATATATTATTATTCAGTATCATATTATAATATAAAATACTATTATAAGAATATTAGGTAAATAATGTTACATAATTTCATTTTAATTAAAGATACACTGTGACCTTTATTTTATTATAAGAGTTGCAAAAAAACTTTCAAACCATGTCTTTACCCAAATACACAAATTTTTTCCCCAAAGAAATATGTAAAAAACAAAAAACCTTACCCTGTGGTTATGTAATATGTACAAACAATTGGTTAGAATTTGAAAACAGCAATATTTTGATATATACTGTTATTTAAAATCACTTATACCTAGTTTTGTTGCCTAGTGGTCAGTGATCCGAGCTTGTTAAGTAAAGTTATGGGTTAAGCTCTCATTACTGCTGTCACTACTAGTTTACTCCAAGGATGCTGCTTCTATAATAAATATGCTTTGGATGAGGCATCAGCTGCATGTGAAATGATGTGTGTGTGTGTGTGTGTGTGTGTGTCCTCAGCTGAAGGAAGGGGCGGGAGAGGCTGCAGCAGCGTCAGTAAAGCCTGAAGTTCTGGAACAGCTCGGGGAGGCCATTTTTCTCGCAGAGGAGGCATATCCAGGGATCTCAGATGTCATGGTCACCCAACTAATTCAAAGGCTACAACGGTAAGGATTGCACACTGTGACTCACATTTTCCCCAAGATTCTTTTGGTTTAAAGGGTTAGTTCACCCAAAAATGAAAATTCTGTTATTAATTACTCACCCTCATGTCGTTGGACACCCGTAAGACCTCCGTTCATATTCGGAACACAAATGAAGATATTTTAGTTGAAAGCTGATGGCTGAGAAAGGCTTCAGACAGGCCTCCATTTGCATTCAGTACATTGACACTTCCAAGATCCATGAAAGGCACTTAAATCGTCGTTACAAAGTCCATCTCACAACAGTGACTCTACAATAATTTTACGATGCGACGACAATAGTTTTTGTGCGCAAAAAAAAATCAAAATAACACCTTTATCCAACTTGTTCTCGACTTCCGTGTATGCCTCCACGACGCATGCGCGAGAATATGACGCAGATCCGGCGTTCGGACACATGACCCAGAAGCGATTTGTTTACAAGCAGAGGAAGACACGCGTATCTAAGCTGTTGGATTCTACATTGATCGTGCTTTAGGTCTCGGCGTAGTTCTCAAAATGGGGCTTAAGTGTGTAGTTCATGGATTCCCGAACGCCGGCGCTACGTCATATTCTCGCGCATGCGTCGTGGAGGCACACGGAAGACAAGAACAAGTTGGATAAAGGTGTTATTTTGATTTTTTTTTTGCGCACAAAAACTATTGTCGTCACATCGTAAAATTATTGTATAGCCACTGTTGTGAGATGGACTTTGTAACGACGTTTTAAGTGCCTTTTATGGATCTTGGAAGTGTCAATGTACTGAATGCAAATGGAGGCCTTTCTGAAGCCTTTCTCAGCCATCAGCTTTCAACAAAAATATCTTCATTTGTGTTCCAAATATGAACGGAGGTCTTACGGGTGTCCAACGACATGAGGGTGAGTAATTAATGACAGAATTTTCATTTTTGGGTGAACTAACCCTTTAAGACTTTCCAGTTGTAAATATACTAAAATGAAATCACCATGACATGCTTCTACTCTAGAGCCAAAACAACCAATCAAAATTAACCAAAATTTCATTAACAAATGGACAAGTAGATAAAGTGGGGATGTGAGAATAAAACATTCAGAGAGAAAGTATACTACTGTTTAAAAAAATTTTATTAAATTTTTTTCTATTTGAATATATTTTAAAATATAGTTTCCTGTGATGACAGCTGAATTTTCAGCATTTTTACTCGTCTTCAGTGTCACATGATCCTTCAGAAATCATTCTAATATGCAGATTTGGTGCAAATGTTTCTTCTTACTAACGTTGAAAACAATTGTGCTGCTTTAATATTTTTGTTGAAACAATGATACATTTTTTACTGGATCCTTTGATGCATGGCATTTCAAGTAAATACTGTTCTGTTGAACTTTAATCTTTTGTAACATTATAAATGGCTTTACTGTCACTTTGAATTAATTTAGTGCATCCTTGCTAAATAAAAGTATGAATTTCTTTAACCTCCAAAGCTCTGGGACATTTTTGGGGGGATTTCCGCCTGTATTTGGCCTGGCCAAATTTAAAAGCTTCCCATAACCACATACAGTGGTCTAAATACAAAATTGTGGTGTGATTTAACAGGAAAACCTTTGAAGTTAGGTAAAAGTGATAAACATTTAAGTATATGTTGTCTGCGCTGTTAGCTGGGTTATTTGTTAGGGACCATGCATATTCATGAACATTGTTGTATAAAAATACACCATGTAAATATGCCAGAATTAGTGAAAATAACTACTTTTCATCTGCAGTCCCTAGGCAGATAACATAAGACTAACAAGAAGACAGCCAACAATCATACAACATTCATTCACTATAAATTACAAGATACACATAATAATGACATATACATTGATAAAACAAACCACAAAACAAAAATGCATAATGGCAAAGACATTGTTCATCCACCTCTATACTGCATTCAATTAAACAGTGAAAGTGTATGGGTGATAAATGTGTAACAGTTAAAAGTGAGTACATGTCTGGTTTTCTAGAAGCCACTGTTTTAAGTGAGTTTTAAAGGTCTTCAATGTAGGCCATTCTCTTATTGGAAGGGGCAAACTATTCCAGAGTTTTCCGCCTATTACTGACAATACATTTTTGTCCAAAAGTGGTGCGCCTAAATGGTATCACACAGTCCTCTTTCACAGAGGCCCGTGTACTACCACAGCGGTCAAGTCTTTGGAAGAAGCCATGCAGCGGAGGGGGGCAAGATTATGTAACACTTTATATACAAAACAAGCATATTTGAAACGTTTAAAATGATCAAAGCTTAAAAATGTATGTCTCTCTAAGATATCGCAATGGTGAAATGACGCTGCCTTTTTATCAAAAGTTCTTAAATAGAGATTCAATGCCTTTAAAGAGTAGTTATGCTAGTTAATGACCAGTTTGTAAAACAATACTCGATATGTGAAAAGATCATAGTGTATAAAAACAACTTGGCAGCTTTGGTGTCAAGAAATGGCCTAACTTGTTTAAAATTCTGTAAATTGAATTTAACTTTATTTGCCATCTTTTTTGCTTGATGTTTGAATGTTAGGGTGGAGTCATATATGACTCCTAGATACTTGAATTAATTGACAATATCAAGCTTTTTGTCCTCTATTTTGTTTAGGAAACACCATGCAGACTATTTTTTTTTGGTGTTTAGGTAGAGACATGACTTGGTGTCATTCATTTTTGAAAGTGTGTAACTCAGTATACAAGTCTCCCCATATGCAGTGGTATAAAGGCAATATCCCAGTGTAACCGAATAATTTTTTCTAGTGTTTGCTGACATATGCTGGAAACAGATGTACACTTTCAAAAATGAATTTATTACCAAAGAATCAAAAATGAATTTATTACCAAAGAATCAAAAAAGTGTGTTTTATGTAACTTCAAAGGATTTCCTGTAAAATTACACCAAAATTGTGTATTTAGACCACTGTATGTGGTTATGGGAAGCTTTTAAATTTGGGTAGGCCAAATACAGGCGGAAATGGTCCCAGAGTAATTTAGTGCAAATAAGTTACACTAAAGTGATGCATATGAGGTCAGAGCTTATCAGGGTCCTTGGAGTTTAAGAGGTTAAAAAACACACCCCAAACTATATTTCATGTTTTGCTTTGAAAACATATCAGCACTTTTAAAAGCCATCAGTTGCTTTCATGGACCGCGGAACACACCAAAATAAGTAGGTGGGGGTGCTTGAGGGAATACCTAAAGTGGTTTACAGAACTTCACACACTGGATGAGAAGTGCCACGTTTTTTTAAATAAGAATACATTTCAGAATCCTGCATTATAATTGTCCCAAATCCGTAATGTACATAAATACTTCTGCTAATAGTATGAGTTAGATGGAAGATAATCTGGACTTTTTTTATATATAAGATTGCGGTTTTCCAACGATTCTGAAAACAAAACAACTAAACAAAATAACATGATATAATATAATAAATATTATATAAATATGTGGTTTGACATGAATGAATGAAGACTTGTTTATTCCAGAGTTTCTGAACGAATCTCTTGAATGAATTATTCAATGATCCTTCAAATGAAATAACAGTCTCTGGTCGCCTCCTACTGGCATAGCAGCGTAATGGATATCATCTTTATTTGAAGCGTAACATTAGTTTCAAAGGTCATTTTCTCATTTTGCTACAGCAACATCAGTGTTTATATTCAAACTATAAACTTTTATCCCAATACTTTCTCTCTCTGCTCAGCCCGCATTATGAAAGCAGGTTTAAATATTCCGGTGTGATCATAGTTTCAAAGGTTTAATATAGACATAGTGGAATCATTTAGGAATAAAATCGTCTTTTAATGATTAATCGTGGATACATAAGGGCCTATAGCCTATGTATTTTTGTATGTCATAGCAAGTTCCTTCGTGCACAAATTCCTCAGCTTTCATTGTCTTTCATGCAGGTTCTCTAGGGAAAGAACATCATCCTCATCGCACCAGTGATTATTCCATTAGCCTGTCCGTCTCTCTTCAGTCCCGCCCCCCGGCATCAGCTCAGCGAATCCTGACACCAGCAGACTCTGTGACGTCTACCCTGGAGGACCAACTGTCCTTCACTAGCTTATCAAGAGAACTTATCAAACTCCTCAAGCTTCCCCTAGTTTCACTTTTCTTTTATAATCTCCTGGAACACTTTGGAGCGTGTGTGTGCGCGTGCGTGTATGTGTCATAGTGTGGTTGTAATGAAGACTGCTTAAGCAAATGGACGAAAACGTAGATGTAACTCCTTTGGCCAAGTACAGAGTGAGATGGAGGCAGGTCGTTCTGCATTATTGCACCCGAGCTTGTGGAAGAATGCATTAGGCGTATGCCATCACAGGGCGAGGAGACCGGTCTGTCACCGCCTCCTTCACCCGAAACAAAATACAAGATAGTGTGCATGACTCTGAACAAAATGCATGTGTGATGACGGATGTCTGTCGGTGTGCGTGCGCATCCAAGCCCTGATGTGAAGGAGATTGCAGTTCTCACGCTGAAATCTCAGGTAATCTGCCACAAGCAGACCAGTCATCCAGGAAGACAGAGGGCGCTATGTTTGGATTTGTGTACAGATCTGTGTAAATAGTCTCAATTTTACAGACCTTTAAAAGAGATGATGGATTTTTGCAAATGAATCACTGTGTACAGATGGCCAAGAGCTTCTGTAGATATTGTCAGAAACAAAAGAAAGGTAAATATTTAAAAATCAAGCTTCTGAAATGGCCATTACTGAAATGCCTTGCCTTTTTATCAAATGTACATTTTGGGGGTGCTCTGTTAATTTTAATAAGAAATTAAAGGGTTTTACTCAAGGTTTGAGATCCTACCAACTCTTTTTGTCTGTTTTGGAGTGGAAAGATAATCTGTTCAATATCATATAGTAGTAATATTCAAAAAACAATTATGCTTATTTAAGGGTAACTTCAGTGATTTAGCGTTAGGCTTTGTATCAGTAGAAACCCCGTAGTATATTTGAATTCTGGTACTTTCCCCCCTCATGTCTAGGGCTGGGTATCGATTCAGATGTTCCGATTTCGATTCGCAAACTCTCAAACCGATTCGATTCTCGATTCAACTCAATGAATATAGATTTAATACAAATACTATATTTATAAAAAAAAGAACAGTGAACATGTTTACAAGTGGGTAATTAAAAAGAAATTAAGAGCCACAAACCTGTATATTAAACTCTTTTTATTTTAGGTATACTTGTGTACATTAAAACAGAACCCATCTCTAAATTTCAAATGCATACAATTATGTTAAATACAATACAATTGTGTTTTTATGGATATTTTGATGCATTTATTCTAAAACATAAAAAGGATATTGGATGATTTTCAGCAATTTTCAGTAAAGGACAAGCTTTTCTTGCCATGAAGGCTTTTTCCTCCAGGGGCGTCTGTGCTTTGATTCGTGCCCCGGATGATGCATTATATTTCGTCACTATCTCTGTTATTTGCGTTCCTTCCTTAGATGCGATTGCCATTTGATTTTATCTTTGCGACAAGCATATATGCGATACCGGGCAGGATCGACTGGAATCCCCCAGGACCGAGAACCAGGGCGGGTCGAACGAGACCACTTGAAAGTTTAACCGGCTATATCTCGGAAACGCGCCGGCGAAACCGTCTGTAATTCGGGTCGATCGTGGTGCCTGACGAGGCCTTTCAAGGATCGAGGTCGTAACCGGGAATGGGTGCTATCTTTGCGGGGCGCGCCGCTCGATCATCTCTCCGCCGGGGGATGAGAAGGAGCCCCTGGCATCCGAGCCTCCCTCTGCACCGCTCGTTACTTTTCATACAGACACAAGAAGTTGCCGTGATAATTATCAATACCTTAAAGTGCTGACTTATATGGACTAACTTTTATTTGAGGAAATCTGTTTATAATATAGGCTAAGCTATTAGGTTTTAATTATTGGCCCTGCGCTGTCTATTGACTGTTGATTTTATCATTTGTGAGGCGCCATTTAAGGACTGAATGAAGGAATGACAGGCGCACCTCTCGCTCCTTTGTAACATTGCGCAAGGCCAATAAGAGGGTGACATCTAGTGAAGAAGACTGGTAATTAGGCTGTGTTCATACTGCAGGGCTTAATGCTCAATTCTGATTTTTTGAAAAAATTCGATTTTTTTGCAAGGTCGTTCACATTTCCAATTAAATGCGACCTTTTGTGATCTCCTGTGTGAACGTGAAATGACCCAGAAGTGACCCGCATGCGCAGAAGAGTACTCAACGGTCAACGACGTCACTTGTTGTTTACGGAAGTAGCCAAATATGGGTGTCAGCATTGGAGTTCGTTTAGCTTTATTAAAGTTATTTTCGCAACGGAGCCAGCACCATTACAACCTTCTCATGTTAAGAAGAAAATTAATAAAGAGGAGGAGAGCAAGGTTTTTGGCCATGGCGTTTTGTGGAGCAGTGGTAGCAACGTCTGTACAGAGAAACGTGTGTGTGCGGAGTCGCAGCCAGGAGTGGTGGGATACTGATGTGAGTGGCTTTACTGATACCGAATTCGTCAGTAACTTCAGAATGACCAGATCCACCTTCAATTATGTTTGCGAGCGCCTTCAACTAACTTTGTCACGGGAAGAGACACGTCTGCGGCGGCCCATAACAGTGCAGAAACGCGTTGGAGTTGGAGTGTATTGGCTAGCAACAGGTGCGTACTTCTTTTATTGGCGGTTAGCAACTATTTCTTGTGCATTACCGCCACCACTGGACTGGAGTAAGGAACGGGAGTTACAATGATGACGTTTGTCGCGTATCAACGACGTGCGGGTCGGATACATGTGACCTGGCAGTTCAGACTGAAGACGCATTTCAAAAGATCGGATATGTATCGGATTTGGACCACATACCCAAGTGGCCTGGGTCGCATTTGAAAAGATCGGATCTGTGTCGTTCAGACTGTCATGAAAAGATCAGATACAGGTCGCATAAGGGCAAAAAAATCGGAATTGGGTCGTTTCAGCCTGCAGTGTGAATGCAGCCTTAGATATACGTTAATTTTATGTTCAAATTTTACGAAATAAATATGTAAAAAAAAATTGATTCTTGACCTTTGAGAATCGAGTTCGAATCGACCACATTTTAAAAAACGATTAATCGAAAAATCGATTTTTTTGCCCAGCCCTACTCATGTCCAATGTCCCCCTGAGCTGAGAGAATTGTGCATTTTTTTTCTGGAAAAAAATCATCCGATGACGCATACTCGTCATTTTGCGTCATCGGAGGATCTTTGGCCAGAGGCCAGTAGAGGGAGCTGTTCCGCATGTTATCAACCCGGCCACAGGGGAGAGATCTCACGCACAGAATGTAAATGCGCTCGGCTCGACCTCGGGCATTCATAACGGAGCAGTGCGGAGCAAAGTGAGTGTTTCAACTTTTCAATGAATTCCTATGAAAGTTTAGCTTCCATATGCGATCAGAAAACACGCCAGACTGGACACACGCTGAGAATGAATGCCACGCTTGCCTCAGCTCTTACTTCCCTGTGCTGAATGAGATCGGACTCGTACTGCGTTTGTCAGTGACTTTCATTCGGCTCACTCACACTTTATTGAAAAGACACGTTCAGTTTTTAATTGTATTGCTTATTCTCTAACTGAACGAAATTATTGTATTATTATGAAGATCAAAACGACGCTGGGGGTGGTGTAGAAGCAAGTGCATTCTGGGAGTTGTCCTCTTTCATCCACATGAGACAAATAAATTTTCTCTTTTCTCAGTCTAGAAGGCACCATATTAAAAAATAATTTCACATTTCTACAACATAAATGACACCGTTTAAATACACATTCATCTTCCCAGCGCTGAAGTGCCCCTTTAATTAGACAAACTCATGATTTTATCAAATGATTTTTAATGGCAAAACATTTTCATTGTGAGGCACAAGTATGGTAGATATATATTTTTAATATTGAAGCACTTCATCAAAAGTTGATTCTTTCATAGCTTATTGAACCCAATGTAGTTTAAAATCCATTTACAGTTATGTAGAAAAAATACAATAATTTAAAAATACATCCAAAAACACTGAAATCTAATGCTCATAGTGGTAGGCTAGTTATTAGGCACATTCTTATTGTAACCCCGTCAAATGATAGCATTAACTAAGTTGAAAATGAATTACTTCATACAATACTGTCTTGCCCATTACTTGGATTGGCTATTCATTAAAAAAAATATTTAGAGGCACTTTAGAATATTTTCTAAAAGATGCAATCCATAATTACAGAAACAGGACAAGTGTTGCGTGAAGTACAAGAGGGAATCAGCATTCAAAATAGAATAGAATAATAGCAGTGTGACGTACTTTTTCACTCCAGTTTCCATTTAAACTAGTTTTCCTTGATAGGGTAAATTGAATTGCAGTTTTTTTTTCTTTGCCTAATAAGAGCATCAATTGTTTCTACTCTCTTTCCTGATAGTAACATAATACACTTATAAATAAAACCCGCCCGCAAAGGCACCAACACATGAGAGTGACAACCGGCCACTTTAACGTTGATCTTAACAGTCTGATACTCTGGAACTACCAAACCTTTTGCCCTTGGTCAGTGTCCCCAACACCATTCAATTTGAGATAGAATTAGCTTTTCCTTGGGCTGACTGTCTTTTCATGCTATAACAAATCCCAAGCCTAACTATGATAAAAATGGTGAATCAGTTCTTCGATCAGTAGTAAAGGGAACACCAACACTTTTAAACCGCAGACGAGGAGAAAAAAGCAGCAATGTGTCTCTAGATCTTCGTTTGAATGACGTCTGTGTTCTCGCTACTGTTTACGTACTCCACATTGTCTTTCGTCATCATTTCAAGTTCTTTCTTTTTCTTATCTTCTGGCTCGAGCTCCATAAATTGAGCCTCGATTTCTGCCGGGTCAATGTAGGTGTAGAAGTAAGCCATGATCGCGAAGATGATGCTCACGGCCACCAGGAGACACGAGAAAAGCACGT
>NC_137110.1:37760009-37795009 GCF_949357685.1 Gobio gobio | reverse complement strand
CCAAGATTAGCACTTACAGTCTGTATCATTCCAGCAGCATTTATTGAAACCGTGTGCCTCATTTCCTTCAGAAAATAACCTGTAGCGTTGTTTCCTCCCACAGAGACTGCAACCTCCATAGCATCAAGTGTCAAATATTCATTCGAGGACTGAGGGAGCACAAAAACATTAAAGCATGTTTATGTACAGTTTACATACAGTTCTCACTACATGTGCATATTGTTTCTTCAACTACAAATATTTTATGTCCCAGGGGTTCATTTTTATGAAAACTAACAGATTGCAAGTTTTCTTTTTGGAATACAATATCATTCAAAAGTTTGGAGTCGACCAGATTTTTTGATGTTTTTGAAAAAAAGTCTCATGTTCACCAAGGCTGCATTTATTTGATCAAAATACAATTAAACAGTAATATTGTGAAATATTACATTATTTAAAATAAATGTTTTAAAATGTATTAATGTGCTACAAAGCTGAATTTTCAGCATCATTACTCCAGACTTCAGGGTCACATGATCCATCAGAAATCATTCTAATGTGCTGATTTGCTGCTCAAGAAACAAAGTTATAATGAACTGCTCTTCTACAGCATTTATTAATCTTAGTTATTGTTAATTTCAACATTTACTAATACATTATTAAAATTAAAAATGGTATTGCTCATGGTTAGTTCATGTTAGTTAATACATTAACCAATGTTAACAAATTAAACCTTATTGAAAAGTGTTACCAACGTTTTTATATGAAATATAATGTAAATATAAAAAATACAACATAAAATAAAATGTAAAAGTCTTGTAAAATGCATTCCTGTGAATTAAAAAGATTCATTTTTTAGAAAAAAGTAAATGTTACTGACCCCAAACATTTGAATAGTAGTTTATGAAGTTCACATCTTGGATGGATTTTTATCATGCTTTCATTTAAAATTAAATCAAATGAATTTTTCCCCCCAAAATTATGGCTGTCTCTTAGTTGTAGTGTCAACCATAACAAACAATTCTGCCACTAATAAAGTTTTTTCTAAATTGAATGTACTGTAATATATGAAGGGTTAATGTAAATTGTGAGCAGAGTGTTTCATTGTGTGAATTTAATAGTATGTATTTCTGTGATACATACATGCTAGATATGAAATAAACCACTGAGACAAAGTAGGCAATTTTTATTCCCAAAAAATGTAAAAGTCATTTCCACCACAGAACGCTACTTAATACTGCATTTAAGATGTGGTGGAAATGACACTATGATCTAAATTTTTCTTTAGTATGGAAAAAATTAAAATGACATTTCTCATGTGATGTACTGTTTGCATATTAGGCATGACAGAAGATTAATTAAAAAAAAATACCACTGAGAGTGTAAAAGAATCTGAGTTGTCTAAGACCCAGACAGCAACAGTATCAGGCCAGATCCGGACCACATCTGGTACATGTGGATTCAATGTGTACCAGATGTGGGCCAGATCTGGGCCGACACTATGTTGCTGTCTGGGGAGTCTATAGTGGCAAAATTATTGTAAGAGACACCCATTTACCCATTTGTTACACTATTTCAAACACTGGTTAAATGTGATGTGCGTGTGGACTTACATCAAAGCCAGGAACAGAAATTGAAAGTGCCTGCCCCTCCACTACAACAGACAGAGATGTGCTCTCCAAGTTCAGGAACTTCACCTGGGTTTGAGATTTTGATGGGAACTTGGGCATTGTTTGCTGTTGGATTAAAAGACAGATTTTTCTTTGCCGAGAACGAACAGTATATCAAATACATTGCGATGATTCATGCATTGTGCCAGAAAAACAACAAGGCATGAATCAAGACAATAAGCATGAAGTACCAATAACAATCTTCAAGCTAGATGTTATTGCAAAATATCTGCCAGATTGCAAAGGATCAGTTTGCTACTTACGTCAATTTGAATCTGCAAAAGAGCAGCAGCCACAAATGCCAACGCCGCAAACAGCATACCGACAGTCATCTTCCGCAGGGGCCTGGAAATAACATGTCAAATCACACAATCAAATAACACGTCGCGTCTCAATCACAAATGCTAATTCAATACCAGTTGGCCAGTACTTACGTGAAGTTAATTTTGCACAATTTGATTAGTGGATACACTGCAGAGTCCATGATCGGCACCATAATCACAATCAGCACGGGGTTCACGATCTGCACCACAACACAAATGATGACATCAACTCACATGAATATATAATGATCTCTGAAGGATCATGTAACACTGAAGTAATGGCTGCTGAAAATTCAGCTTTGACATCACAGATATAAATTACATTTTAAAAAGTATAGACACACAAAACAAACAACGTGGCATAAATCGGCCTCACCTGCATCTGATCTGGCTGAATTATAAATGCTCCCTGTAAGGACAGAGTGAGAGATCGAGAGAGAATAATATTTAATATTGCAATATAACAGCACTGATATATTTGCATTTAATAGTTTCCTTTTTTGAACTTACAAAGTTACCGTCCATAGTGGTGGCTTGAAGAGTCCAACGGGAGCCCTGGAAAGACAACACAGATCACATTTAACATCAAGCCGGATACATATTTGAGTATGGCATTTATGGCATCATTGTGTGTTTGCACACTGACCTGCTGGTCAAATAAGGCCCAGAACATTGGCAGAGGGATATAGAGGAACAGCACCTTCAATACCATCTTCACCTGAGCAATCAGGAGTTTCTGTAAAGAAACAGAGACAGTGTCTTATCGTATCAGTCTACCTTATGTCTGTGTGAACATCTTCCTGTATTCAAAAGATAATGTTTTTACATATTTGGTGCATATCGCGTGTGTGATGTTATGTAACATACATTATATTTCTCTTCTGCCCAGTCCATCCAGTGCTCTCTCTTGGGGTATTGCTTACTGCGGTGTTTAAAGCGGTTATTTACTGCAAACTGTAGAAGAGAAACGACAACAATCATCTAGTTGGGCTGGATAGTGCTTTCCCTTGTGACTTGATGTTGCATACCACAACAATTATGTATGAACCATTAAAAACTAAGTTACTGTACATTTCAGAGAGTTACAGTGGCTCAAACTTGGTTTTAGACCATTTAGACTAGCTTAAGGTGCATCTCTATTTGGTGTTTTATACTGTATATATATATATATATATATATATATATATATATATATATATATATATATATATATATATATATATATATTTAAACTATGAATTTTAAGTTTTAAAAGTTCCCTGACTGAATGTTTGGCATTAACTGCCGGTGGTGACATCATTATAATATATGCATATTAAATTCTGATTGGTGTTTATCAAACATATAAGTTACAAAGTCTATAGAGACAGAGCGACACGCGTCATAATCTGAAAAACCACGCCCACCGGGGGACAATCAAATGCTCTCCATTGACTTTGTATTGCGTGAAGCGGCCTCCTTGTCATTTCTGACTTATAACAAAAAAACAGAACAATGTCTAAAAGCTGATATGTGACAAAGTATACAGCAAACAAGCTAAACAAAACCCAGAAGTTTTTATAAGCTGTAGACCCGAAAAACGAGTGTTTAAGGGCACAAAAGGTAACTGACGACATGTTATGATGTACAAAAATCGTACATATTGTGCCTTTAATGGGAAGTGACCTGTAATTGAGAAGTCTCATTTGATCACTCCTTTTCTCAAAAATGTTAGCACTATTTCCTCAAATAAATATAAGGTTGTCGGTGCTCTTACTCCAATGCATTTCATGACTTGTAGTAGGATGTTGCCCTTGGGGGATTCCATGATGTACATGCCATGGCCTGCAATGAACACAACTGCACACAGAGAAAGAGAGAATAACCTCAGTTGCTCAAGGCTGCCATCGAGTGGTCATAAATGGTATTGCATATGCCAACATAAATAAGAGTAAAATAAACCTGCTTTAACTTACTAAGAGCAACCACCATGAGAGCTGCGGGGACCCCGAAAGCCAGCGGGAAACAGCTCTGCTTTGAGTAGATACCACACTCCTGAGCTGGAAAAACATAACAAATATACACAAACACAAGATAGATGTATCAATGCACCATGAAAAATGTAACAACAAATGTAAAAAATTGCTATTCAGATTTTAACAAAATACACACATCTCAGGATTGGTGTGATGAGAGTGGAGAGAAGACTGCCAGCGTTAATGGACAGATAAAATATGGAAAAGAAAGTACTTCTTTGTTTTTCCTGAAACAAAATAAAAATAATTATTAATATCATTCATATGCATACCATTTAGTCATTTTATGCTCATAAAGGCTGCATTTATTTGATTAAAAATACAGTAAAAACTAAAATAATTCTGATTTATTATTACAAGTTAAAATAACTGTTTATTATTTTAATATATTTTAAAATGTAATTTATTCCTGTGATGGCGAAGCTGAATTTTCAGCATCATTAATCCAATCTTCAGTGTCACATGATCCTTCAGAAATCATTATAAATGCTGATTTGCTGCTCAAGAGACATTTATTATAATCAATGTTGAAAACAGATACACTTTTTAAGGAATCTTTGAGAAATAGAACAGCATTTATTTGAAATATAAGTCTTTACTATCACTTTTGATCAATACAATCCTTACAAAATAAAACTATTCATTTCTTTCAAACATCCGCATTGGAAAGGTACCTCAGAAGTTTGTACTGCCTGAAAACATGCAAGCGTGTTTTTTTTTTACAATATGAGGAATGTTGATATATATATTACCCTAATAAATAGATAGCTTTCCTCATAACAGCGTGTTTCACACTTTGACCACGGCCTTTAGACCTCACGTCCCTGTAGCAGGGTGGAGGATTCTACAAATCACTTTATTTGTTAATCTCTAACACTCAATATCAGAGACTTAACCTTGAGCCGATAACAGCTGATTTACACAGACACAAGAATGTCCTCTTTAATATCTGATTAGGGTTGGGTGTGTGTTAAATGCGGGTATATATATATATGTGTGTGTGTGTGTGTGTGTGTGTGTGTGTGTGTGTGTGTGTGTGTGTGTGTGTGTGTGTGTGTGTGTGTGTGGAAGAGTCCACATGCCTGGTGTTCTTCAAACTGATCTCCTCCGAACGCTGCCACACAGGGTTTAATACCTCCTGTTCCCAAGGCAATGAGGATGAGTCCCAGCATGGACAAGGCACTGAAATAAAAAAGAGGAAATTCAAATTCACACTAAAGACAAAACCCACAATAACAATGTCATTACATATAACATTTTGTTTTATGTGGCACCTTATAAAGAGCATGCTATATATTTTTTTATTATGATAAAGCATGTCCCAAGTGGAAACTCACATGTGGAAGGTCTTGTTGTCAGGAACACCGTCTCTGTCGGTATCCGTGATGTCATGGATGGCACTGACAGCCATGATCACCTGGCCGATGGTGTACACTATGGACAGGTACACGATAGTCCTGTGAAAAGTCGAGATGTGGGTTATGTACATACACATATGAATTCCAGTAGAAATCAAATTAATATTCTAATGTTGACCTAAGTCTTTTGACTATGGGTACTTAGTAGGCCAGGAGGCTACAAGTGGGTGCTATAGGGGGTCCAAAAAAACTTTCACACTTACTATTTACCACACAATGTGCTTAGAGTAAGCCAGGATTAGGCCTTAATTAAATTAAGACATTTAAGTAGCTTTTATACACGTGCCTTAGAAAAAAAAAATTACTGGTGTGCTTGTGTAACCCTGTATAAAGAAATAAATTAAGTTTATAAAAAGGAAATGTTAAAATAATAAACTAACTAGAAATGAGTAAAACATGTAAGAAAAATTCTGAAATCAAAGCGAAATGCATGTCAGTGTGATGATTGACATCTTAATGATTGTCCAATTACGTGAGATTTACATTGAAGGCCCCGCCCCACCACGCTAGTTGCTGGATGGGAGAAGCCATTTTCTTTTCTGTGCGATTGGTGAAACGAGCAGAAGCATAACTTTGTGTAAAAGTTTACAAATGTGCAGAGAGGATTAGAAGAGGGACGTTTATGTTCAATTTTCTTTGGATTTGGTGAGTACACATTTTGAGATGTGTAAACTGTCATAAATGTGATTAAATGATTAATGATGTGTTCAATTGAGAGAGAATGAAAACGTATTTCTTTGTCAGAATGAAATGCTGATAAGAGCTGATGTTTAACAAGGTAAAAGAGATGTAATGGTTAAAAGACAGTGTGTATATGAGTTCCTAATGTTCATATTTTGTTGTTGATGGTGATGAACGAGTCGTTTTATGTTATTTGAGCAGTGTAATGTTACCTAAGCTGTCGAATTGCAATGGAAATATAACTGTTATATGTTAAATAAGGTAACAAGTGATACTATGTACTGTTGTTAAGCTAGAAGCAGTGCATTTAATGTGTGTTGTGAACTAAAAACTGCCTGTTGCACATGCAGGTCGGGTTTTTTGCCTACGCTGGAACTGTTCGATTCAGCGTGATCGTGACGATTCATTAGAGATGGCGAGCCTTTCCCAGTGAGATGAACATAGTGAACTGTGAGATTTGAGTTCAAACAAACACCTGAGGAATTGGGTAGGAAAGATCTGATTGCCTGTTTGATTTTTCCTCGTGAACTGATGAATCATTTTCAGCGAATCTACGGATTTTTGATTCTTTGAACCGAGTCTTTGAACTGAATCTTTGAACCGAATCTTTGATTCGAATCTGTGAAACGAATCTTTCAGCGGAACTTTTTGAACTGGACTTTTTGAATTGAACCATCTGAACTGATCCTTTCAACGAATCTTTTCAGTGATTCATTGAACTCTTTTTTTTTCCTTCTGAACCATTATTTTTGCATTGTGTTCAATACCAAGGATTTAATTTTTGAATATTTGAGTGAACTGTCCACCTTTACAATTGTGAATGTTTGTAATTGATATTGAAGGTGTGTTATTCTAGGAGATATTCATAGTTAGAGGGTGCACCCAAATCAAAAGGAGTCAAGTGAACTTGTTAAATTACAGTCAATTTAATTGAAAATTCATGTAACTGTGATTTATTATTGAACAAGTATTGTGACATGGATTGAGTTTTATTTTATTTTCCTAATTTTATTTTATTTTCCTTTTAAAAAGAAATTTCAATTTCACTAAAGATTTACTTTTAATTCAACAGTGTTGTTTTTATTACACCTCCATAGTCGAACCTATTGGCCTATGATTAATACTAGCTGCAAGTGCAATATTAATTGACACGTGTGCTACATAAAAAGTGGCGAGCCAGCCAGGAGGTGTAATTGAAAGCTTTATTGATGCTTTACATCTAAAAAGAAAAAATAGTAATTGACAAAAAAGACATTCAAATCAGTTTGTGTCGCAAAATTGACATTAAGAACATGGAAATAGTACAGAAGGAGAGTGTCAAAGTTTTAAATGCCCTCCTAGTCAGTGGACCAGTTAGCACCCTTGATGATGAAGAGTTCCTTGATCTTCTAAAATGTCATGGTTCCATCGCAAGAGTCCTTCCCATTAACGATCCTGAGTCCAAGTATCATGACCACACCATTGTAGAGTACAATTTCGGATCAGCCATTGAATCAATAAGTCCCTTGCTACCCCTGAGTTACAAAGATAAAGACGACCCAAGCTTAACTTACCAGATAAGAGCCCTGAGCAGTGTCTATTCTTGTGAGGAGAGTTCTGGTGCTACAACCTCTTACTTATCCACCCTGAAAACCATTGCTAAGCATAGTGGGAAATCCTTTACCGCTTTGCTTCGAGAAGAACTCTCGCAGATCTCAAGCTCCTTAATTCCAGATGAGGTGGATGAGGATGAGCCTGCGTTTGATGAGCTCAATTCCGTCAGAGAGCAGAATATTTCCAAGGTGAATGTTCATAGTCCTAGTTCAATTTCCAATGAGCCAACACATGATCAAGATGATGTACCAAAGTCTGAAAAGCGCTTGTCAAGTACAATGAGTCATGTTCAACTCAATCCTGCTGAGGTGCAGAAAGTCATTGTGGAGCATATAGTTAAGAGTGAAGTCGCTGCAGCAATTCCATCAACTGCTGTTGTTAGGCTCCGCCCTTTCTCAGGGAGAATTCCCCCGCCCAGCAATGAATCAGATTACGACACTTGGCGATGTAATGTTGAATTACTCTGTGATGACCCTTCTGTGTCTGACTTACAAAGAGTAAGGAGAATTATGGAGAGTCTCTTATCTCCTGCCACTGATATCGTCAAGTCACTAGGCCCTCGTGCTTCTCCCAGAGCTTACCTTAATATGCTTGATTCAGCTTATGGTGCAATTGAAGATGGTGATGAGTTGTTCTCAAAATTCATGAACACATTTCAGAATGATGGCGAGAAAGCATCTAGCTTTCTCCAAAGGCTTCAAGTTGCTCTGAGCAAGGCAGTCAGAGGAGGTGGAATTAAATCGTCTGAAGCCAACCATCATCTTCTACGGCAGTTTTGCAGAGGCTGCTGGGATGACATCCTTATTTCTGAACTTCGTCTCGAGACTCGTAGAGATGACCCTCTTGAGTTCCAAGACTTATTACGTTCCCTTAGAACCAGAGAAGACAAGAGTGCACAGAAATTGTTACGTATGAGAAGCCATATCGGTTCTTCCAAGCAGAAAACACAGCCTGCTCATCTGCAGCCTAGATCTGCTCATGCTTACAGCCAAGATACTGCCATTGCAAGCAAATCCCCTCATGAGTCAAAGTTGTTGTCTGAGACCGCTGACTTGAAGAAGCAAATTGCTGAGTTAAAGGAACAGTTAACTTCATTGACTCTCCCAAAGCCCAGAAAAACAGTCAAACCCAAGCATAAGACATCACCATCCCTTACCACTCCTGAGTTTGTCGCCAGACAGCCGTTCAAGTCAAATGGTGATCCTGTCACGAAATCCAGACCACGCCCTGGGTACTGTTTCAGATGTGGTGAAGATGGCCACATTTCTGTAACCTGTGAAAATTCTCCAAACCCCAGGCTAGTTGAAAAGAAAAGAAATGAACTGCGTTTGAAACAGCAAGAGTGGGATAGAGAAAACAGCCATGTTGGTGCAACTTCTTTAAACGCCTAACAGTTCCAGTTGTGGGACAAACTGGAGCTGGTGAACCTAAAGGTTGTCCCATCAGAAAAAACTCAGGCCCACACCACAAATCCCATATTCAACGTCTGGTCGGATCCAAGTGTACAGCGCAAGTCAAAATCTCAGGAACCGAATGTCATTGCTTACTTGACACGGGGTCGCAGGTGACTACAGTTCCTTTGTCCTTCTACCAAGCTTGCTTGACTAATCATTCCATCAAGCCCCTGAATCATCTTCTTGAGGTCAGTGGTGCAAACGGTCAGCCAGTTCCATATAAAGGATATGTCGAAATTCCAATTACTTTTCCAGAAGACATGGTAGGAGCTGAGGTTGAAATTTCCACACTTGCACTAGTTGTTCCTGATTTCAACACTGGAAAACAGTCTCAAGTCTTGATCGGGACTAACACTCTTGATTCCTTGTACGCTGAATGTTCTGAAATGAATATCCTTGAACAACATTCTCCGCGATACGGCTACAGTGCGGTCCTGAAAACTCTGGAATTACGGCATAAACAGAATGTCAATGGATGCCTTGGACTGGTGAGACTACAAAGCAAGGAGCCCGTAGTCATCCCAGCACAGCAGAAAGTTGCTCTCTGTGGAAAGACCTATGTGAACTGCTTACCTGCTCAAGAATCTGTTCTTCTGGAGCCCCCAACAAATTCCTCACTCCCTGGGGGTGTTCTTTTCCAAAGTGGTGTAGTTCAAGTGCCAACGTTTGCGCCGCAAAAGTTGACTGTTCAGCTGTGGAATGAGTCACATCGGGATGTAGTACTGCAGCCAAATGCTGTGGTTGCTGAAGTGCATGCCATCGAAAGTGTCATCCCTCAAGAATGTGAGGTGGGATCTGTACCTGCTGGTCAGAGCTGTTCCAATGAAGCGATTACTTTTGACTTTGGGGACTCCCCATTGCCCCAAGGTTGGAAGGATAGGATCAGTAAGAAGCTCAGTGATATGTCTGATGTGTTCGCTCAACATGACCTTGATTTCGGTCGAACATCCAAAGTTAAGCATCACATCAAGCTTTCTGAAGAAGCCCCTTTCAAACAAAGAGCCCGTCCTATCCATCCTCACGATCTGGCTGCTGTTCGACGGCACTTGCAAGAGCTAAAAGAGTCTGGAGTGATCCGGGAATCTGAGTCTCCTTTTGCATCCCCAATCGTAGTCGTACGCAAGAAGAATGGTGACGTTAGACTGTGTGTGGATTACAGAAAACTGAATTCACAAACTGTGAAGGACTCCTATGCTTTGCCGAACCTTGAAGAGTCTTTTTCTGCCTTGACGGGTTCACGATGGTTCTCAGTCCTGGACTTGAAGTCTGGTTATTACCAGATAGAGATGGAGGAGTCTGATAAGTACAAAACCGCTTTCTCTTGTCCCTTAGGATTTTGGGAATTTAATCGGATGCCTCAAGGAATTACCAACGCTCCAAGTACATTCCAACGATTAATGGAAAAGTGTATGGACGATCTACATCTTACGGAGGTCCTGGTGTTCCTTGACGATTTAATAGTGTTTTCCCAGACCCTTGAGGAGCATGAAGAACGGCTTCTAAAAGTACTGACAAGATTAAGAGAGTATGGGTTGAAATTATCCCCAGAAAAATGCAAGTTTTTCCAAACTTCAGTCCGTTACCTAGGCCACATAATATCGGAGGCAGGAGTCCAGACAGACCCCGAAAAGATCAGTGCACTTAAAACCTGGCCAAAACCAAAGAACCTAAAAGAGCTGAGATCATTCCTGGGATTTTCGGGATACTATCGACGGTTCATCCGTGATTATTCCAAGATAGCGAAACCCTTAAATGACTTAACTGGTGGTTATGCCCCACTGAATCGTAAGACCTTGAACAAAGAGTTGAAGGGAAATTATTTTAACCCAAAAGAGTCATTTGGGAGTCGATGGACAACGGCTTGTGATGAAGCATTCAACGCAATAATCTCCAAACTTACCAGTGCTCCTGTCCTTGGTTTTGCAGACCCAACCTTACCCTACATCCTCCACACAGACGCAAGCACAACAGGTCTTGGCGCTGCATTATATCAGGAGCAAGATGGAGAGAAAAAGGTCATAGCTTTCGCCAGTAGAGGTCTTTCTAGAAGTGAGTCACGATACCCCGCCCACAAGTTGGAGTTTCTTGCTTTAAAGTGGGCAGTAGCTGAGAAATTCTCTGACTATTTGTATGGCAATCACTTCACTGTCATAACTGACAGTAATCCTCTTACTTACATCTTAACCTCTGCGAAGCTTGATGCCATAAGTTATCGTTGGCTGTCAGCATTAGCCACATTCTCTTTTGATCTGACTTATAGATCAGGAAAGCAAAACCAAGATGCCGATGGATTATCAAGACGTCCCCATGGCGAGCTGATCAATGATATGGTGTCACAAAAGGAACAGGAACGGATACAGCAATTCGCTGCCAAGCATCTGGGTGGAGATAAAGGTGTAGTCATGGACTGTGCTGTTGTTCAAGCTGTATGTGATAAACACATCGTACAACAAGAGTATGGAAACCCTGTTGCTCTAGTGGAGTCCCTGGCAATGGAGCAGGACGCTATTCCTGGTTGTTTTGATCAAGAATTGACTGAGTGTGAATCTGCATTACCTAGTTTAAATGGTATAGATTTACAGCATGAACAAAGGGCAGATGTTATCCTGAACCAAGTCATCAGTCATTTGGAAGAAGGTAAATTGCCGTGTCGTGCGGTGAGATATGAATGTCCAGACATTCCTTTGTTGCTGAGGGAGTGGAACCGCTTGGAATTAAGAGATGGAATTCTATACAGACGACGGCAGTTGGATGACAAAACAACTTACCAATTGGTGTTACCTGTAAAGTTCCGTGCTATAGTGCTGGAGAGCCTGCATGATCAAATGGGCCACATGGGAGTGGATCGCACCCTCGACCTTGTACGTTCTCGCTTCTATTGGCCAAAAATGAGTGTTGATGTTGAGAGGAAGGTCAAGACCTGTGAACGGTGCGTTAAGCGGAAAGCTGTGCCGGAGAAGTCCGCACCCCTGGTCAACATCCTGGTTACACGACCCCTAGAGTTGCTCTGTATAGACTTTCTTTCCATTGAACCAGACCGAAGTAATGTCCAGAATGTACTCGTTATGACGGATCATTACACCAAATATGCAGTTGCAATACCCACCAACAACCAGAAAGCCAGAACTGTGGCTAAGTGCCTTTGGGACGGATTCATTGTCCACTATGGTTTTCCTGAGAGGATATTAAGTGATCAAGGAGCCGACTTTGAATCTAAACTAATCAGAGAGCTTTGCGAGATGGCAAAAATTCATAAAGTGCGGACAACTCCCTATCATCCTCGCGGTAATCCTGTAGAGCGCTTCAATAGGACGCTTCTAAACATGTTGGGTACCTTAAAGGAGCAGGATAAGTCACATTGGCATGACTTTGTAAAACCATTAGTACATGCCTACAATTGCACAAAAAATGAGGTAACTGGATTCACGCCTTATGAGCTCATGTTTGGGAGGCAACCCAGACTGCCGGTGGATTTAGCCTTTGGGCTGCCTGTAGAAAAACCTGTTCATGAGTCGCATTCCAAATATGTCCAAAGTCTCAAAGCCCGACTTGAGGAGAGTTACCGAATTGCCACTCAAAACGCTTCAAAGTCTGCATTAAGGAATAAGGACAGATTCGACAGACGAGTGAAGGAATCAACTCTTGAAGTCGGAGACAAGGTCTTAGTGAGAAACGTCCGAATCAGGGGAAAACATAAACTTGCAGACAAGTGGGAGCCTACTATTCATATAGTAGCGGAGCGAGTCGGAGACCTGCCAGTTTATAAAGTTCATCCACAGGATAAGGATGTTCCTGTGCGAGTGTTGCACAGGGATCTACTATTGCCTTGTGGGTTCCTTACTACTTCTGAGGAAAGTGTTCCTGATCCAGAAAACATCTCCAAGCCTAAGACACGAAGCCAAAGGAAGAAGGAACTGTTGAATGAGGAACAATCGGATTCAGAGGATGAAATTTGCATATTCAGTAGAATTCCTGCTGGAGAAACAAGGATTACCTATGCATATGATGTTGAAAAATCAAAAGTGGCTGATGGAAAAGGAAAGGACTTACCTCATGAAACCGAATTACCTCAGAGTGTGAGCAGTCCAGCTAACGTTCTTCCACTGGATGAAAGTTCGAGAGGGTTAACGGAAATGAATGAACCTACAGATCCGGAAGTAAAAGAAACTATGCCAACAGGAATTGAAGTTGAAGGAGGATACTTACCATCATACGATCCAACTGGTGATGAGGAGGAAATTGATATGTCCATTGATCATCAGGATCTGGAAGAGAGAACGGAACAAGAGGTTAATGTAAATGCAAGATCAAGTGTAAATGTCAACCAAAGACGATCAAATAGGGTCCCAAAACCTCCAAAGAAATTCCATTACCCACAGTTGGGTAATCCCCTTACCTCAGTAGTCCAAAACTTGTTCCAGTCATTGAGCGAAGCAGTGGTTAATTCAATGAGTCTTGCTGATTTGCCAAATGCTGACCCAATACTGACCAATAGTTAACTGAAGGGTCAAGTTAAGGGACAAAACGCAAAGAGACTTGCTTACCTTCAAGAGGGGAGGATGTAACCCTGTATAAAGAAATAAATTAAGTTTATAAAAAGGAAATGTTAAAATAATAAACTAACTAGAAATGAGTAAAACATGTAAGAAAAATTCTGAAATCAAAGCGAAATGCATGTCAGTGTGATGATTGACATCTTAATGATTGTCCAATTACGTGAGATTTACATTGAAGGCCCCGCCCCACCACGCTAGTTGCTGGATGGGAGAAGCCATTTTCTTTTCTGTGCGATTGGTGAAACGAGCAGAAGCATAACTTTGTGTAAAAGTTTACAAATGTGCAGAGAGGATTAGAAGAGGGACGTTTATGTTCAATTTTCTTTGGATTTGGTGAGTACACATTTTGAGATGTGTAAACTGTCATAAATGTGATTAAATGATTAATGATGTGTTCAATTGAGAGAGAATGAAAACGTATTTCTTTGTCAGAATGAAATGCTGATAAGAGCTGATGTTTAACAAGGTAAAAGAGATGTAATGGTTAAAAGACAGTGTGTATATGAGTTCCTAATGTTCATATTTTGTTGTTGATGGTGATGAACGAGTCGTTTTATGTTATTTGAGCAGTGTAATGTTACCTAAGCTGTCGAATTGCAATGGAAATATAACTGTTATATGTTAAATAAGGTAACAAGTGATACTATGTACTGTTGTTAAGCTAGAAGCAGTGCATTTAATGTGTGTTGTGAACTAAAAACTGCCTGTTGCACATGCAGGTCGGGTTTTTTGCCTACGCTGGAACTGTTCGATTCAGCGTGATCGTGACGATTCATTAGAGATGGCGAGCCTTTCCCAGTGAGATGAACATAGTGAACTGTGAGATTTGAGTTCAAACAAACACCTGAGGAATTGGGTAGGAAAGATCTGATTGCCTGTTTGATTTTTCCTCGTGAACTGATGAATCATTTTCAGCGAATCTACGGATTTTTGATTCTTTGAACCGAGTCTTTGAACTGAATCTTTGAACCGAATCTTTGATTCGAATCTGTGAAACGAATCTTTCAGCGGAACTTTTTGAACTGGACTTTTTGAATTGAACCATCTGAACTGATCCTTTCAACGAATCTTTTCAGTGATTCATTGAACTCTTTTTTTTTCCTTCTGAACCATTATTTTTGCATTGTGTTCAATACCAAGGATTTAATTTTTGAATATTTGAGTGAACTGTCCACCTTTACAATTGTGAATGTTTGTAATTGATATTGAAGGTGTGTTATTCTAGGAGATATTCATAGTTAGAGGGTGCACCCAAATCAAAAGGAGTCAAGTGAACTTGTTAAATTACAGTCAATTTAATTGAAAATTCATGTAACTGTGATTTATTATTGAACAAGTATTGTGACATGGATTGAGTTTTATTTTATTTTCCTAATTTTATTTTATTTTCCTTTTAAAAAGAAATTTCAATTTCACTAAAGATTTACTTTTAATTCAACAGTGTTGTTTTTATTACACCTCCATAGTCGAACCTATTGGCCTATGATTAATACTAGCTGCAAGTGCAATATTAATTGACACGTGTGCTACACTTGTTTGTGAAACCAGGCAAATCGTTTTTAAAATATACACACACAATAAGATTTAACATTTATTTGATAAAAAATACAGTAAAGCAATATTGTGAAATATTCGTACTATTTAAAACAACTGTCTTCTATTTTAGTATATTTAAAGGAACAGTTCAGTCATGAAACTCTATACGCGTTCTGATTGGTTTGTTTACTGTAACATCCACAGCCACTCGATTTGTACGTGTCCATTACAATTTCCCTTTGTAACCATGACGCATTCAAACAAATCTCTGCACGCTATGCAAATTCTTATTCTAGCCTTCCGCCTCCCCAGCACCACCTGCCTAGATCTGCTATCTCTCTAGCAGCTGCATGTTTCCATTCCCTTTATATTCTGGGCATTCACAACCATAGATCCAGCAGCAGCAGCGTGGCAGATCTAGTCTGCCAAGACAAAGCCTATGTACATTCTATTTACATTAATGTTTTTACAAAGTATCCCGAGAGTTGTCATGACTGAAATGTAATTTATTCCTGTGATGGTAAAGCTGAATTTTCAGCATCATTACTCCAGTCCTTCAGTGTCACATGATCCTTCAGAAATCATTATAATTTGCTGCTAAAGAAACATTTCTATGCACAACAGTTGTTCTGCTTAGTATTTTTGTGGAAACCGTGATCTATTTTAACCAAGATTCTTTGATGAATAGAAAATTCAAAAGAACAGCGTGGATTCAAATGGAAACATTTTGTAAGAATGTACACCGATTAGGCATAACATTATGACCACTGACAGGTGAAGTGAATAACACTGATTATCTCTTCATCACGGCACCTGTTAGTGGGTGGGATATGTTAGGCAGCAAGTGAACAATTTGTCCTCAAAGGTGCTGTGTTAGAAGCAGGAAAAATGGGCAAGCGTAAGGATTTGAGTGACTTTGACAAGGGCCAAATTGTGATGGCTAGAAGACTGGGTCAGAGCATCTCCAAAAAAGTGCAGCTCTTGTGGGGTGTTCCCGGTCTGCAGTGGTCAGTATCTATCAAAAGTGGTCCAAGGAAGGAACAGTGGTGAACCGGCGACAGGGTTGCAGACCATGTACAACCTTTCATGGAAACGGTATTCCCTGGTGGCTGTGGCCTCTTTCAGCAGGATAATGCGCCCTGCCACAAAGCAAAATGGTTCAGGAATGGTTTGAGGAGCACAACAAGAAGTTTGTTGACTTGGCCTCCAAATTCCCCAGATCTCAATCCAATCGAGCATCTGTGGGATGTGCTGAACAAACAAGTCCGATCCATGGAGGCCCCACCTCACAACTTATAGGACTTAAAGGATCTGCTGCTAACATCTTGGTGCCAGATATCACAGCACACCTTCAAGTGGAGTCCATGCCTTGACGGGTCAGGGATGTTTTGGCAGCAAAATGGGGACCAATACAATATTAGGAAGGTGGTCATAATGTTATGCCTGATCGGTGTAAAAGTCTTTACTTTACTCAATTTAATGCCTCTTACTAAAAAGAATCTTACTGACCCCAAACTTTTGAATGGCATGTAGCTGTTTTGAAATTGTAGGCATATGGTCCTTTACAAGGGGATCAAGGTTCCCTGACTTGGTATACTGCATATTGCATTCCTAATAGGGCTCGTGTGGTAGTATTCCATTCCGAACATTATTATAAAACTCACTTGAACTTTCCCAGCCACGAGTCTGCAATGATGGCCCCCATGATGGGTGTTAGGTAGCACAGAGCCACAAACGTGTGGTAGATGGTGGTGGAAAAATCATTGTCCCAACCAATAAAATACCTGAAGTACAGCACCAGCACCGCTGCAAAACACAGAGACAGGGAAGAAAAGCACAGCAATAGGATGAATAGAAAATGAAAGGAATAGAGATAGATGGATGGGAACAATGTGAGATAAGAAAAAGAGTCAGCTGTGAGACCATCTATGTGGAATTTTGGAAAGTAAAGTAAAACAGCTGATGGTGAAAGTTGACATTATTTCACGTGCACGTGTTTGGGCTTACCTTTCATGCCATAGTAGGAGAATCGCTCACAGAACTCGTTCACCACAATGAAAAATATACTGACAGGATATCCCAAGCAACTTGGCTACAATGAACAATCACAGCTTAATTAAAATATTTCCTGATAACATGTGCTCTGGAAAATTTGTTTTATAACAATATACAAAAATATGTTTTTCATAATACTTTCAAAACATAATGCTTACTAATTATGTGTTGACATGAATTTATAATGTATTTATTGTACACACACACACACACACACACACACACACACACACACACACACACACACACACACACACACACACACACACACACACACACACACACACACACACACACACACACACACACACGTTTGTTTTAGTGAAATGTGAGGACATTCCATAGGCGTAATGGTTTTTATACCGTACAAACCGTATTTTCTATCCCCTTACACTGCCCCTGCCCCTAAACCTAACCCTCACAGGAGACTGTGCAGTTCACTTTCTGTGAAAAAAAACTCATTCTGTGTGATTTATAAGCATTTTGAAAAGTGAGGACATGGGGAACGTCCTCATATTTCACCCTCTTTTTGTAATACCTATGTCATACCCATGTCATTATACACATTTGTGTCCTGATATTTCACGAAAACATGCCCACACACACACACACACACACACACACACACACACGTTTGTTTTTGTGAAATGTGAGGACATTCCATAGGCGTAATGGTTTTTATACCGTACAAACCGTATTTTCTATCCCCTTACACTGCCCCTGTCCCTAAACCTAACCCTCACAGGAGACTGTGCAGTTCACTTTCTGTGAAAAAAAACTTGTTCTGTGTGATTTATAAGCATTTTGAAAAGTGAGGACATGGGGAATGTCCTCATATTTCACCCTCTTTTTGTAATAACTATGTCATACCCATGTCATTATACACATTTGTGTCCTGATATTTCACGAAAACATGCACACACACACACACACACACACACACACACACACACACACACACACACACACACACACACACACACACACACACACACACACACACACACACACACACACAGCATTATTATGTGGGATTAGAGGTCTCACCCTTTGTTTCCTTGCCTTTTCCCCCTCTTTGTCTACAGAAATGATGTAAAATAAAAATGTCATTAAAATATTCCTAATATGGATTCAAATTTAATTTAGCTGAATTAAAATGTTATTTTAAATAACATATACTTGCACAAATTGTGCATCATCTTGTTTAAGCCAAGAATACATACATTCACTCTCTCTTTACTATAAATTCAGATGTACAATTCCAAAGTTGACAGGCATTATTATTATTTTGTGCCCATAAACATCCAGGTTTACTTACCTGCCATGATGACTGAGGTTGCCTTCTAGTCCACTTGTAAACAATATCCTTTAGTATAGAGATGCACACTCACACTACCTAGGACAGACAGATTTGTACTCTGACAGAGACAAGTAACAAGGTTTTATAGACTCTGGACAGTAAAGTGTTTCCTTGGCCACCACTGGGTTAAAAAGAGATTGACTTAAATGTTTATGACAGCATGTGTGACCTGTGACTGTGTGTGTGCGTATGAGTGGGAGGAGGCAATTGAGGAACAGTTTAGTTATTTATGGCACTCTTATCAATTTATACAGCCAATCAAACGATAGGACCTTTTGGCCTTTGTAATAAAACGGGCAAGTTAATGATTTTAATTTTTCTCATCATTCCAATAAAAATTTGATAGAAAAGCACTAAACACACACACACGCACGCACACGCACATACAAATTAAAGACTTAAACATAAAACAACAAATAAAGTTATTATTATTTTACTATATCTATTTTAAAACCATTTCAAGTCATTTAAACACTTTTCTGGTGTTAGTATTGTTATTGGGTAGATCAAATATTATCTTACAAAACCTTAAAATAGTGGTAAATGGAGGCTGATATAATATAATAATTAACTTTTCTATCTAAAATGGCTAACTGAAAGCATGTTGATTAGATAAAATATCTAAATAATGCTGGCTCATCAAAACATGGCCAACACATCACATGACTGTTAAATATCCCCAACGATGCCATTTATTACTGTTAAAACCCCATAGCATAAACAAACAGTATACATATGTCCCGTTTCTATTATAGGATTTACTGAACGTTAAGTTGGAGTGATGTGAACGACACTTTCACAGAGCACATTGTCAGCTGTTCAACAATATTAAAATGGCTTACATAAGCTAAGTGCACTGAAAAGCAGACGATAACCTGGACATGAAGACTCACATTAGATGAAAGGTGTTTGGAGATGTCCAATTCATTGGAAGAGAGAAGTAAACAAACTGCCCTCATCCACACAGAGATGTTGCTGCGATACAATGGCGACAATGGTGGAGAGGGGGCAGGGGCAGTACGGCATGAGCGAGTGTGTGTAGATTGAGAGCAAGTCAGCAGGTTTTATTCAGAACACTTTAAAAGCAAAATTGAATCTTAAACTATCTCATCTGAACACTGTATAATGTATATATATATATAAATGGCAGCAATCAGATATGAGAGCATAAATGATAGGCCTATGTTTTTGCAATCATGCTAAAGGTGGTAGGCCATAAACCAAACATATAGATATACACCAATCAGTCATAACATTATGACAAGGGAAGTGAATAACACTGATTATGTCTTGATCACGGCACCTGTTAGTGGGTGGGATGTATTAGGCAGCAAGTGAACATTTTGTCCTCAAAGTTGATGTGTGAGAAGCAGGAAAAATGGGCAAGCGTAAGGATTTGAGCGAGTTTTGAAGGGCCAAATTATGATGGCTAGACGACTGGGTCAGAGCATCTCCAAAACTGCAGCTCTTGTGGGGTGTTCCCGGTCTGCAGTGGTCAGTATCTATCAAACGTGGTCCAAGGAAGGAACAGTGGTGAACCGGCGACAGGGTCATGGGCGGCCGAGGCTCATTGATGCACATGGGGAGCGAAGGCTGGCCCGTGTGGTCCGATCAAACAGACAAACTACTGTAGAAGTTAATGCTGGTTCCGTTAAGCAGTGTTGCAGACCATGTACACCCTTTCATGGAAACGGTGTTCCCTGGTGTCTGTGGCATCTTTCAGCAGATAATGCGCCCTGCCACAAAGCAAAAAGGCTTCAGGTATAGTTTGAGGAGCACGAGTTTGAGATGTTGACTTGGCCTCCAAATTCCCCAGATCTCAATCCAATCGAGCATCTGTGGGATGTGCTGAACAAACAAGTCAGATCCATGGAGGCCTCACCTTGCAACTTACAGGACTTAAAGGATCTGCTGCTGACATCTTGGTGCCAGATACCACAGCACACCTTCAGGGGTCTCGTGGAGTCCATGCCTCGACGGATCAGGGCTGTTTTGGCAGCAAAAGGGAGACCAACACAACGGATCGGTGTATAGATGAGGAAAATGAATTAGGTTCGTTCACAGTAATAAAGATAAACATAAAATATGTTTAAGGGGAGAAACCTTCAATGGAAAACACAAGAACATATGTAAGATAATACATTTTATTCAGAGATTTTAGGGACATTAATATCTTTCCAGAACAGATTCTTTTAAATAAAAATACCCCCCATATCTAACCCCTGATACAAAACAATTTACATTTAAACAAACATGAATGGTTATAAAAATCCTTGTTTATTCTTTTGTCCATATATATATTTCACATCTAGCCTTTGGCAAGAGATCTTCAGGAAACAAAACAAGACAAAGAAAGAATTATTGCACCTCAGCTACAAAGAAACAGCTCTTGTTCCTTGGCTTTTTACAAAAAAGGGGGGGGGGGGGGATGGAAGTGTGGGCTAAAAAGCTTGAGTGGCTCAGGTGATCATGGGTATTTTGTACAGTAAAGCTCAAACTTCCTGCTACACTAAAGCACAGTATATTCTCCTAGCTACCACTTGATTGACCGCTACTGCATCAGAAACAAGTGATGTCGCAGCCTTTCTCTCAGCACAGAGCAGCAATGAACTTCCGGAATGGGGGAATACATGGGCTGCGTCCGAAATCGCGTACTATGTGAGTAGGTTGGATTTGAACGAACTTCGCGACCGTTAAAAAAATATGTTCTATATAGTATGAATGAATGTAGTATGAATGTATTCCGGACGTACTACAACTGCCATTTTGTCATGATCATGTGACCTACCAGCGTCAGTTGCATCCCATCACCTCCATGGGATTTCATGGGATAGTAAAGTGTCCATCGTATGCACACTTCAGAATCTCGCCGGAAGTAGTAGGTCATCTGGGTACTTTTCGCCTACTGTTTTTCGAATACTATGAATTCGGACATACTATTCTGTTGGCATACTGTTTTTCGCATACTATATAGTAGAGAAGTATTCGATTTCGGACGCAGCTATGGAAAAATGGCGCATGAAAATTGAAGAATGTGAAAGTAAAAAGGCATATTTTTCAAGTTGTTCTGGTTGTGGAAATAAAAGTAATAGTCTCTACAGTAAACACCTGTGAACGGAGGACTGGAGTGGATGAGAGAAGAACAAAAAAACCCTCCTTCAATTATGTAAGTCATATGGGAAGGGTAACAGATCATTCCAAAGTTCGGACACACCTGCTCTATCCTCATGTCCTGGATTCTGATTGATGGGCGATCCATTCCAGACTGAGTAGAAACCAGGCTGACAAAGAAATACCATTCTTTCCTTGTTCTTTAGCTTTTGATACATTTCAGTCTGTCCGTCCGTCTGGCTGTGGGTAGGGTCAGAGGTTTAAGGCCAGGGGTGAGAAGTCACACGGAGGAGGCGGAGCTAGGAATGCCATGCAGGGTGGTGCCGCTGGGCGTGCCACTGATGGCATTGAAAATATGCAGCGAATCAGAAAGAGCGCTCTTGGTTCCGCCCTCCACAGTGGAGATCTGACAAAAAGGAAGAGTGCAGGATGAGAAAGAACACTGAAACCTGAAGTGTACTGAATTTTTTTAAATATGATAAATTCATTTCATTATTACCATCCGATCTACAAAGGCCAGCACAAAAGGGAGAGAGAATGAGTGAATATTAAACATAAACCAAACATTCACGATAAACTACTAGTGTATATATTTCTGATTCCTTGTGTTTCCATTGGCATAAAGGCCCCGATATACTTCAAGTTAAATCGAAGAACGAACTGGTGGGATGTCATTTCAAACAAAATCAGGCCAAAGCGAATTTATTTTCGGGAATTCGAAACAGCTTGCCAAAGCGAAATTTCCGAAAAAGTTTGCTCCAGCTGGTAACAAACTACCATTGGTCCATGTAGGCAGGCTCTGAAGCCCCGCCTTCTTTGATTGGGAAATCTTCTCCAGTTAATTTCTTCTGTTCAGTCCATTGAGGTCAGACACGAGTAAAAACATGAATACACTGGGGAGATGCTTTATACCAGAAACTGAAGTTGTAATTCTGATTGAAAGCGACATTGAAACAGTTTTCTTTTCATGATTAATACTGTAAAGCTGCTTGCTTTAAAGGGTTAGTTCACCCAAAAATGAAAATTAGACCATGATTTACTCACCCCCAAGTCATCCTAGGTGTATATGACATTCTTCTTTCAGACGAGTTATATTAAAAATGTCCTGGCTCTACCAAGCATTATAATGGCAGTGAATGTCGTTTTTGAAGTCCATAAAAGTGCATCTATCCATCATATATCTGCTCTACACGGCTCCGGGGGGTTAATAAAGGGCTTCTGAAGCGAAGTGGCGTGTTTGTGTAAGAAAAATATCCATATTTAAACTTTATAGACTAAAATAACTAACTTCCGGCAGTCAGTGGTATGGGAGTCGAAAAGAGTTGTCCCTCGAACCCTTGACGCATGGGTACTGACGAACGCAGAAGCACAGAGGATAGAGCAAAACAAAACACCAGTCATGAATTAGAAGTCTAAAACGAGAATTTTAAAAGAGAAATGGTGGAGGATTTCGATATAAGAAAAGTAGACATGTGCCGGTATACGGTAATATGATATATCACAATAATGAATATGCACGATATTGTTGTCGTGGGCACTTCAAAATACAGTGAATAATTATTTATTACGAATTATTCCGATTTTTAAGAATACTTTACCCATCAACAACACTGATGTAAACAGACCCAACGTGCATGAGCAGTGAATGGTGGAACGAGTGAAGGAGACGCACATTCACTCTCTGACAGCAGAGGGCGCTGATGGAACAGCAGAAATGCAGCCGTTTCCCCAGTAATCCTCGTAAACAAAACACTCATTCAAATTTATGTATTCGCTATGGTGTTCATCACAACCAAATACTTAATATTTAAAAATGTAAGACTATTCATTTTCAAACTTAAACATTTTATATTTTAATCTGGATTAAATTACATGCCCTAGATATTGTTTGAATACGTTCTGATTCTTTGTTGTTCGGTCACACTTTACAATAAGGCTTTAACATTAGTTCATTCATTAACAAACTGACAATGACAAATACTTCTAAAGCATTTATTAATCTTTGTTAAATGTAAATTACATAATTTAATAACACATTAAAATCAAAAGTTGTAACTATTATTTAATGGACCTGAGCTAACACTAACTAACAGTTGCTTTTTTTTTTTTTAACTAACATTATCAGAGAATAATAACTTCTGTAAAAATGTAGCTATTCGCTCTTTGTTAATGCATTAACTAGTGAGACCTTATTGTAAAGTGTTACCTATTGTTCTTTATAATTCTTTTGCACTTTAATCTGTTTTAAATATTTGTTTACTTTATACATTTTTTGTGTCTTGCTTTATTGTATTTAAATGTTTGGTTCTTTTTGTTATAAGAAAGTAATTAAACCTGTTATAGTTTGAAACACTGTTTTTGCAACTTATTTCAATATTGTGATAATACCATATACCGTGATAAAAGCTTCAGCAATTAATCGCAACATGAAAATTTGATACCGGCACATGCCTAAAGAGAAGAGGGGCTTGAGTTTGTTGCCCAGTCCTATCCACGAGAGGTGTCAAAGCTTGCGATGCTTCTATACATCGCGTCAGGGGTTACTCTTTTGCCGTAAGTCGACTTGCATTCCACTGACTGCCGGCAGTTAGTTATTTTAGTCTATAAAGTTTTAAATATGGATATTTTTCTTACACAATCGCGCCACTTCGCTTCAGAAGGCATTTATTAACCCCCCGGAGCCGTGTGGAGCAGTTATATGATGGATAGATGCACTTTTATGGATTTCAAAAACGACACAGCCATCCACTGCCATTATAATGCTTTGAAGAGCCAGGACATTTTTAATATAACTCCAATTTTATTCGTCTGAAAGAAGAATGTCATATACACCTAGGATGACTTAAGGATGAGTAAATCATGGTCTAATTTTCATTTTTGGGTGAATTAACCCTTTAAAGCAACCTATTGTATAAGTGCTTTAAATGAACGTGACGCGACTGGAGTGCCGAATTTCAGAGCTCAACATCGCTATAAGCTATGAACTCTCCCGTGAGTATATCGAGGCCATTAGGGAACCAAGATTTGTATGTGTGTGTATGGTTACCTGTTCGTGCATGATGTGTGAAAGCTCTCTGGCCAGGTCTTTGTAACTGGCTTTCATCTCATCATGATATTCCTGTTGGTCCTCCTTGATCAGCCTTTCATTTACAGCTAAAGCCTGTCCACATGCCTCAACAAACTGCCTGCATACACAAACACCACATAAACACATATAATAAGAAAGCAGGCATATGTGTGGAGATCTTGTAAGGCTTTTCAAATGGTGGTTATATACCTGAAGACCTCTTTAAGCTGTTTGACTTTGTTATCTGGGTATTTTTTGGCGCAGGCGTCATCAAGGAAAGCTCTGGCATACGCAAGTGGCCCAGCATTGACCTGAAGAGAAAGTATTTAGAGAAATAATATAACCGAAAAATGGAACGTCAATGCAAAAGGAAGAAAGTCTCTACAAGGAAGGAAGGAACTAATTCATGTCTTAACTAAATTCTAAACATGCCAAACTTGGGATGAAAGTGTGTGCGAATCAACGCAATTGCTTTGTGTCGATACCAAGTGAGGTGCCTTGTTGTCTGACAGAGATTTTATTTTTAGACGTTACAAGTTGCTGTATTATTAGTCCATAGTAGGCATTCCTACTGCTGAATGGTCCTTCATTTTTAGTGGGCTATACAACTAGCTATAAATGTAGTTTTTATTTTTTTTACAGTTATACATTACCATTAAAAAGATTGGGGTCTATACTTTTTTTTGTTGTTGAAAAATTATGTTCTCTTACGTCCACCAAGGCTGCATTTATGCAGTTAAAAACAGTAATAATGTGAAATATTATTACAATTCATGGAATTGGAGCTCTAGAAACATTTCTTATTATCGTTGAAAACCGTTGTGTTGTATTTTTGTGAAATCCGTGATACATTTTTTTGCAGGTTCAAGTCAATGTTTAAAGTCAATGTTGATCCATTTAATGTGTCCTTGATTAATAAAATGTAATAAAAATCAGACCCCAGCAGTGTATTTTTTACAGTAGCCACAGACAATCCAATCAATAACAGGATGTTTTGGCAGTAAAAATAATCACTGGATCAGTTTTCATTATGAGGCATTTGAATATAAATTCTCTAAATTGTAATTGAAAAGTAATTGATTTTATACATGCAGAGCACGTAATGGTAAACATGTTAGCATGTTGCTTTGCTAACAACAGCATAAAAACATTGCACACACAAATATGGGGTAAAATAGTGCATTTTTTAATTAAATTAAAATATTTAATATTTATACTTTTCAGTACTAAACAAAGTATATTTATAAATAACATTTCTCACGTCTCTGTAGCTTGACGTCTTGGATAAAAAATTGTATCAAGCTAATTGCAGTGCATTCTGGGATCTATCAGCAAAGGATCCATGCAATGCTCCCTGACCAGTGTTAGTTTGAGTATTATTGTCACATTCTGTTGTTGTTTCAGTTTCATTTTTAAGTACTTTTAGTTTGTCCTCATTATTTGTCCTTTGTTGTTATGGTTACTAAGTATGTTTTCATTTGCTGTTCACGCCCTGTCTTAATTACCGTAATGATTCTGAACTGTAAAAACCCTTCACGTGCTTGTAGACAACATGTAAACTTGACCACTGCAGATTTTAGGTGTGTTTGGAAAAAAAAAAAATCGACTGCACATGCCACGCACACTAATATTTAAGCTTAAAGGGATAGTTCACCCAAAAATGAAAATTAGCCCATAATTTAGTGTTAATATTACAAAAGTCCAGGCTAATCCAAGCATTAGAATTTGATTCATAGTTGCTCTGTTTTTGAAGTCCATAAAAAGTGCATCTGTCCGTCAAATAACGTGTTAATAAAGGCCTTCTGAAGCGAATCGACGCGTTTGTGTAAGAAAAATATTAATATTTAAAACTTTATCAAGTAAACTTTCGACCGACCGCCTGCCGTGGAAAAGTGTTGAATGTTGAAAGTGAAACTCAAGATGCGTACGTGACGTCATGATGAGCGTACCTGTTCGCGTTAGTCTTTCGATCGGCAGGGGAACTTTCAACAATTTTTTCATAAATTGAACAGGGAAGGCGGTCGGTCGAAAGTTTACTTGATAAAGTTTTAAATACGGATATTTTCCTACACAAACGCATCGATTCGCTTCAGAAGGCCTTTATTAACACCCTAGAGCCGCGTGGAGCATGTTATTTGATGGGCAGATGCACTTTTTATGGACTTCAAAAACAGAGCAACTATGATTCTAATGCTTGGATTAGCCTGGACTTTTGTAATATAACTCAGATTTTATTCGTCTGAAAGAAGAATGTCATATACACCTAGGATGTAAGGAATTATGGGCTAATTTTCATTTTTGGGTGAACTATCCCTTTAAGTTTTTCACCTAATATTTATTTTTAATTTTATTTAAGCTTCCTTTCAATGAACAAGAACAATTTTTAATAGTGCCTGATGAAAACAAAGAGATAAATTTAATGTTGATTATGTTGCTTTTTGAAACAGACCTATGAGGGTACAATTGTGTCTCACACACCTGTACACTAATGCTTCCCTGAAGCTTGAGTTGCAGGCGGATCATGTCCACCTCACTGGTTGCGCAGAGGGCTCTGAGTTCAGCCACCTTCCCGCTCATCTCATCTATGGCGACCTCGATGGGGCTCAGGTCTGTGTGGTGTTGATACATCACTGCTATGCGCTTTTTCACATACGGGAAACAGTGTGTCGCTGAAACAGAGAGATTGGAGAAGAAAGTGTGAATAAACATAAAATGGATGCAATGGTACGTTCAGAGGGGCTAGAAGAACAAACACATTAAGGGCTCAGCTGAAATCTACTCATGTTTGTGCAGTAATCAGGGTTTATGTTTCCTGTGGATGGCAGACCTGTGAAAAGTGTTTTATTTAGAACACACTCTCAAAGAAGGTCATTCTGCCTCAATGGCCAGATCTGATCTGAAAATGTATGAGAGGATGAAGATCAGGGTTAAACTTCCTCGTTGCTTTTCCATCACTGAACAACACTAAACTTGAGATCAAGACTTTGATTAATTGTTTTCGAACACAACCGCTCAAGATACAGAGTACAGTGTTAATACAGGAAGTACAGACCAAAATATAATAATTGAAGATTGTTGTTCCTGGAGTAGCTGGTTAAATAAAAGAGGCCAAGGACATACTGTATAATCATTAAGTCATGTTTCCCTGTCTACAGGTGCACTTATATAAACATAATAAAATCAATGGTTTGTGGATATTATGGATGTACACTATCATTCAAAACTTTGGGGTCACAGAGTTTGTTTGTTTGTTCGTTTGAAATAGAAATTGATACCTTTTTCAGCAAGGAAACATTGATTTGATCAAAAATGACACTAAAGAGATTTGTGTTACAAAAGGTTTCTATTTCAAATAAATGCTTTTCATCAATGAACACAATTGCGGTTTGCACATTAAATAATGCAGCACAAGAATTTTCAACTGTGATAATAAATAAGAAACGTTTCGTGAACATCAAATCAGCATAATAGAATGATTTCTGAAGAATCATTTGATACTGAAGACTGGAGTAATGATGCTAAAAATTGAGCTGTCATCACAGGAATAAATTGCATTTATAGATAAATTAAAATAGAAAACAGCTATTTTAAATTGTAATAATATTTCTAATTTTACTGTTTTTAATGTAGCCTTTTTGAACATAAGAATATTATTTTAAAAACATAAAAATCCTAATGACCCAAAACCTTTTCAACGGTAGTATAAATAATTATAGAATTATAGACTGCCAGTTGTGGGCAGTCCTCTGACATGTGGTTGCAAATCATATAATATTTTTTTAAATAATGAATGAATACATATTGTGGCTCAAAGTGTTTTCAAAGCAGGAAAAAAACAAGAAATGTAAGCTAATTCTAAAAGTAAAAGTTTCTAACTTTAAAGCAATAATGAAACCGTTTTTTATTTTTTATTTTAATCTGAGCTTGACTGCTTAATAAATCATAAAACCCAATTTTTCACCATTGGGTCAAACATTTCTTTTTGTGAAACCATGCCTTATTTTGCTGATCTGGGTCGGCTGGGACAATTGCAGATGTTTTTCCACTTTAGTGCTACAAAATCAAGATTAGAATGTATTTTACCTCAGTGTCACAAGTGTAGGTGACGGCGTAATACTGTTAGTAAACATTGGAGCAAGCACACTATGGGGATGATCACATCATACAGAAAGGTAAAAGTTTAAAATATTATTATTTTATATAATATTATATTAAAATGAAAAGATAATGAGTTGGCTAGCGTAACATACCTGGCTAATGAAAACGGCATGTACTGTAGAAAAATCCTGTATATTTTTGATGAAATCCGAGCGCTCTCTGGTCCCTCCATAGACAGCAATATAATTAACACTTTCAAGGTCCAGAAAGGTAGGAAAGACATTGTTAAAATATTCCATGTGATTCCATTGGTTCAACCTTAATTTTACGAAGTGACGAGATTCGAGAATACTTTTTGTGCGCAAAAAACAAACAAAAATAACGAATTTATTCAACAATTTCTTCTCCAACACAGTTTACATTGGCCAGCTCCTGCGTCAGCATCACACACATATGCGTCAGCATCACACACATATGTTCACGTGAACAACATTGGCCAATGGTAAGCCGCCGTGCTGGCGTAGCTCTGATGTAACTCGAAGCTCTGGACTGTATTTACTACATCAAAAGCGTAGGACACTGACGTGAAGAAATTGTTGAATAAAGTCGTTATTTTTGTTTTTTTGCACACAAAAACTATTCTCGTCATTTCAAAAAATGAAGGTTGAATCACTGAAGTCACATGGACTACTAAGTACATTGAGTACTTAAGTTATAAGCTACTTAATAAGCTATTAAGTACACTGTTAAGTACATTGCTGTCTATGGAGGGGTCAGAGAGCTCTCCGATTTCATCAAAAAATATCTTAATTTGTGTTCCGAAGATGAACGAAGGTCTTTGGAAAGGTCTCTCGGATTTGGAAAGACATGAGGGTGAGTAATTCATGACAGAATTTTCATTTTTGGGTCAACTAACTCTTTAAATGGAAGTTGACAATATGGAAGTATAAAACCTCATCTCTTCACTCTTCCTGCATGTTACATGAGCACTTTTTTTGTGGGGTCAGTCAGTGGTGTGGATCACTCACAGGTGAGCACCGTCCTGCGTTTACACTGTTCATCGACGCCGCCGTGCCTCTTGCCTGACTCTGTGAATGGCGTCTCGAACACAAAGCGGCGAATGTTGTGGCTCCTCTCAAAGTCAGTCTTCCTCTCTTCCAACTCCTTTTCCTCTAGATACGGCATCACATGCGTCACTTGGATGTACGCAAACTTTGCCTCCAGATCTTTAGGGTTCACCTGAGACAGATGAGGAGATTAGGGTGGGAGGAGACCAGTAAAATGCTGATAAAACATAAATAAACAGAAAACGTTCATGTAAGTTCATTGGGGTTAAGGTGTGACTGGAAACTTTGGATATCAGGAGGTCTGTTGTCTAAACTTATGGTGTAATGCACTTCTTGTGTGTGTGTGTGTGTGTGTGTGTGTGTGTGTGTGTGTGTGTGTGTGTGTGTGTGTGTGTGTGTGTGTGTGTGTGTGTGTGTGTGTGTGTGTGTGTGTGTGTGTGTGTGTGTGTGTTTGTGTATACTGTAAAAATGATTATTGGATCAAGTAAATAATCTTAATAGCTTTTCTATTTTACTACATACTGTATAATATATACTCAAAGTCAAACCAAAAAGCATAGCAGGCGAGCTGGATTCATTTTTAATGCAAATAGGCCTAAACCGAAAAATGGTTTTGTGGATGATGCCTATTTCCAAACATGCAATGGGCCATAAACACTTAATAATATGCTTACATTGTTTGACAGTTTAATTTACATTGAAATTAATCTAACTATTGTCTTGTAATGTCAAGAAAAGTGTGTTCCTTTCTTGTTCCTAATACATTTAATGAATTTGATTGTTGTTGTTGTTGTTGTTGTTATTATTCATGTGCGAAGATTGTCCGATGAGTGTTCATGTGATGAGTGCTCATCACATCATGTGATGGTATTGTCAACAAGCACTTTGCTATCCATGACATAAGTATTTGTCATAAAAATGTATATTAGATTAGGGGTTTTCAAATATTTTACATTTTTAAAGAGCTTTTCTGCAAAGTTTGAAAACCCCTACCTTAGCTAAAACATGGAAACATGTTGCCTTCATTTCAAGTGATACTCAACCCAAATTAAATGTGGTTCCAAACTTATATGAATTACTTTCTTCTGTGTAACACAAAAGAAGATATTTTGAAGAATGTTGGAAACCAAACAACATTGGAGCTCGGTGACTTTTCTCAAAATATCTTCTTTCAGGTTCCACAGAAGAAAGTCATACAGTTTTGCAGAATCTGTGTATGTATGTTCAGATTATACACAGTTGCCTGAGCGTTCACCTATTAACAGAATGCTGATAAAATATGAGTGTGCATGTGCTCACCCTGCCGGAGTCCTGGATCATTTTGACATTTTCTTGGCCAAATTTGTCTGAGTAAAGTTTGAGGAGACGCTGGGAAATCTCTGAGAGAGGAGTGAATTTTGGTTCTTTATAGATATATTCCTTTCCATCCTCATCTTCAAAGAAACCCTGAAACACACACAACATGCACTGTTGGTGTTATTAATGTACAGTCAACAAAAGCTGGTTTCAATCCCATAATCAACAAACCTCTACATCACAAGTGGAAATGAAAAGTTATGACTGATGGCGACACACTTTGACATTTAATTGTCATAGACGTATTCGGGATTTCAAAGCAATCCTGATAACACACCATGGCAGAGATCAGATTATGAATATCTTTCCTCTTGCACTTTATAGAATTCATGTTATCTTTAAATAGTCAGTGCTATCTTTTATTCTCTGTAGTCTGACATAGACACTTTTAAGACATCAGCACTTGCGCAAAGCTTTCACTGTGTTTTTGTTGAAACAGCTCAAGCCATAAAATCGCATGGCTTCTGTTAGGTTAATGGGCATAGCGTATAGCGAAAGAGCTCCCTAAGTGTTGCCTAGCTCATTTTTATGATCCGAAACCATTTAAAAATGGCTTCCATAGTAAACAATGAGTCAGAGTGCTGCCTGGCTCAACCCGGAATGAAGAAAAGACAGGATGTACAGATGAGAGAATTTGTTTTGCGTTTAAAGATTGATGAAGGACACTAGCAGCACACAGAAAAGGCCCTTCTCCTCTTTTAAACCAAAGCATTATGCAAGCAGACAAACAAGCAATAGTTAAGTGAGACTGTTATGGTCAAAGCAAAACCTTGCCTGACAATGAGTAAGACAGCACACACACACACACAGTTCACAACAACACTTACCGCAGCCTTAGGAAAGAAAAAAAGAGCAGAAAAGATTGATTAACTGAGACACAATGACTTAGACATGCTTTAAACAAGACTCAAGCTATCATGCAGGGTATATTATCATGCATACAGGAATGCCTTATTTTTAGTCACATCATACATTTTTATAACAGAATTTTCTTCCTGAAGTCCAATCATAATGTGTATAAAGTTTTTTTTTCCTAAAACAGTCATAATTTAGTTTTATGTGACCATTTTCCACCTTCTCTACTTCTCTAAAAAACCTTTCTGATAGTTTCTAATAACCACGTAAACATTGATCACATAAAAAATAATATAATGATCATATAATATTTGGCATTCAATTTCAATAGATTGTCCTTATTTGTGGACTGGGGAGGAAGTTGAGAGCCATAAAAGTCATAGTATGTTTTCATAGTACACAATTTTTTTTATTTGATCAAAAAACAAAACAAAAATCAACGACAATTTGGTACTCTGACATGTGATCCACACTCTAAAAAAAAAGGCTCGTAATCATAGGGGAACCTTTTTTAGTGCTATATAGCACCAATTTTGGTGCTTCAGTGGTTCTTCAGCGGTTCTTCAGAGGTGCTATATAGCACCTTAGTCAAAGAACCGGTGAAGAACCTCTGAAGAACCGCTGAAGAACCTCTGAAGAACCGCTGAAGAACCACTGAAGCACCAAAATTGGTGCTATATAGCACTAAAAAAGGTTCCCCTATGATTACGAGCCAAGAACCATTTTTGGTGCAATATAGAACCTTTTTTTTTTTAGAGTGATTTAAAATAAAATGCAGCTATATTTTTCCTATTGTGCAGCTCAATCCTCAATCAATCTATCTGTTAGCTGGACTGGTAAAAAACTTAGTATTGCCTTACCTGGCCGAAAAATGCCACTCTGAAAAAGGTGCCAAGTAGCCTCTTCCCAGAATGCATCACTTCCATCACTTTAGTGTATGACCGATGTAAAGTGTCATACAGGTGGGCCAGTTTCTACACAACAGCACAAAGCTACATTCATACCGTCTTCATTTGAGTATATACTACATTTCTGGTAAATGTTACATTTGAATTCCCAATAATACATAAACAGTGTGTGTGCACCTCAAAGTCTCTGCGTTGTTCGTAAATTGGAATGATGAGTTTGTAGATATCTGAAATAAGTTCGTAACGCTCAGCTTTCCATAAACCATCAGCACAAGCTTCCAGCAACTCCATCAGCACCTCCTGCAGTTAGACATGCATATATAATTATATACTTTCACAAACTAATGTGTAATACTGTATCTCAACATCAATGTACTTACTGTACATGATGCCTCCAAATGCAACACTCTCAGAAAAAAGACAAAAGCTGTCACTGGGGTGGTACCCTTTAAAAATGTACTAATATGTACCTTTAAGATACTTTTATGTACCTTTTAGGGGTAAATTAGGTACAAAGGTATACCTTTTGAAAGGGTACTGCCCCAGTGGCAGCTTTTGTACCTTTTTTTTCCTCAGAGTGAACAAACTTATTTTCTCACAACAAATTGTGCTACAGATATAACTGCTGTTCTAAGTACTTTACCAACAACTAATCTGTCATTTAATGTTATCCAAGTGTCCTGCTAAAGGGCACATGTGGGGTTTGAATCAACCCAGACCTTTAACCACTATTTCACACTACTCCATATGGGAACTTAACTGATTTCTAGTTACAGTGGGCTTTTGTTTAAGAAGCCTGATTCAGTGTTAACAACAGGCGAGGGCCTTTCTCTAGTTTTTTGCCATTTACTTCACTCCAACAAGTCTTTTACGCCTTTTTATAACAAGTGTACAGTTGTGGTCAGAATTATTGGCACCCCTCGTAAATATGATCAAAGATGGCTGACCAAAACATGTTGGCCACAATTATTGGCACCCCTAGAATTTTTATGAGTAAAATATCTCTGAAGTATATTTCATTAAATATTTACCCATTTTATCACAACAAGGTGACTGGGAACATGAAATTGTCTAGTTACGTTTTCTTGTAATGGGCAGCAAAAGATTGTTGAGCTTCACAAAATAGAAAGTGGCTGCAAGAAAATAGCTAAAGCATTGGAAATTCCCATTTCCCAAAAAATCCTCCTCATTCACCCAAAAACTAAATCCATTATATTCAGTTGTCAGACAGGACAGAAACTTCAAAAGGGACCGGATTCCATGGTCAGATGAAACAACAAAAAAAGAGCTTTTTGGCAGCAAACCCACCAGATGTGTTTGGTGTTAACAGGGATAAAAAGTAACTCATGCCCACGGTTAAAAATACAGCTGGATCTTTAATGTTGTGTGCCTATTTTTTGCTGGAGGTCCTGGACTTCTTGTTCAGATACATGGTATCATGGATTCTAGCAAATACCAACAGATATAAAATCCAAACCTGATGGCCTCTGCTAGAAATCTTATAATGGGCCGTGGTCAGATCTTCCATCAGGACAATGATCCAAAACAAACATCATAATCAACACACAAATGTGTCACTGAGCACAAAATGAAGCTTCTGCCATGACCATGAAAAGAAAATGAGTGGCTTGAAGAGAAGCAGCCCCAACATGGATCTGGGAATCTGAAAGATCTGGAGAGATTCTGTATGGAGGAATGATCTCTGATATCTTGTCAGGTGCTCCCCAAACTCATCAGGCATTAAAGGAGAAAACTAAGAGCTGTTATCTTGGCAAAAGGAGGTTGCAAAAGTATTAAAAAGGTGCTAATAATTATGGTCAACATGTTTTGGAGAAAAAACATTTATTTCATAATGTGATTTTCCCCCCACTTTCAATTCTTTTACTTCAATGCAAGGT